>NC_041383.1:454166531-454320876 GCF_002162155.2 Triticum dicoccoides
TGTGTTCGGTGGTCGGGGTTCCTTGTCATCATCCTTGCTTTGCAACCCTTTCTCCTTATTTTCGACATTTAACTTGCCGGCCTATTTGAAAACCCAAATTTCTCTGTTGGTATGATTGGCTGGTTTATCACAAGTGCCATGGATTTGGCATGGTCGATCTAGTATGGGGTCCAGACTGGACGGGCCCGGATTATTTCTCTTAAGCGGCTTCTTCCGCTGACCGGACTTAGAGACACTGAATCCGGCGTTGACCGCCGTGTCTTCGGTGATGTCACTGTTGTTTCGACGCTTATGTCTGTTGCGTCGGGGCTTGCCGTTGCTGTTTCTGGCTTCAGAAGTGCTAGGTTCGCTTGTATTGTTATTGCTATGGGCTAGCCGGATGTCTTCGCCTGCACAGAAGCGGATCATGAGTGTCGTAAGGGCAGACCTGGACTTTGGTTTTTCCTGGCCGTGGTGTCTGGCCAGCCATTCGTCGCGGATGCTGTGCTTAAAGGCCGCTAGGGCTTCGGCATCCGGACAGTCAACGATCTGGTTCTTTTTAGTTAGGAACCGAGTCCGGAATTTCCTGTCTAACTCTCCGGGCTGTTAGATTATATGACTTAGGTCATCGGCATACGGAGGGCAGATATATGTGCCTTGGTAGGATGGGCTCCAGCGCCTCGTCATCAAACTGTGGTAACAGTTTGCACTTCAGGTAGCTTTTGGTTGGGCGCTCGAGTCCATATTCCTCGGCTGCCAGGACATCAGTCCATCTTTCATTGAGCAGATCTTGGTCTGCTTGAATCTGCTACTACTTCTTTTTGAGGCTTCTTGCAGTGGCAATTAGCTGACGCTTAAAGCATTCCTATTCAGCGGGCTCTTAGGGCACAATGAAATCTTTGTCACCGAGGCTAACCTCGTCCTCAGAGAGCGGAAGGTAGTTGCTATCCTTCGAGTCTTCATTCATGGCCTGTTCGCCAGGGCTGACTCGCCCATCCTCCCATTCCTCCTGATCGGAGGTAGTCTCAACGGGGTCTTCATTGTTTTTGGCATCGTCCAGAGTGTTATCCTCTTCTGTGACGGTATTGATGTTTTACTACGGCGTGGCTTAGAGCGACGCCGCTGACGTCGGCGCTTCGGCTGTATCTCAGGAGGTTTATCCTCGACTGGATTTTCATCGTCGCCGTTATTTTCTTTGGGTGTATCCACCATGTATATATCGTACGAGGAGGTGGCTGTCCAACGCCCTGTAGGCAGTGGTTCTTGCTCCTCTCCGAAATCGTCGTCCATACCGTCAATGTCTTCAGAGTCGTGATCGAGCCTGTCGGTTAAGTCATCGACAATGGCTACAAAGTGGGTGGTGGGTGGGAAACGAAGTTCTTCGTCGTCCACTTCCCATTCAAACCGGACATAGTTCAGCCGAGAATCCCCTGACACAGAGAGGGATTTCAATGAATTTAACACGTCACCAAAAGGAAACTGCTGGAAGATGTCCGCGAAGCTGAACTCCAAGACCGGCGCCCAATCAGGTTCGATGGACGCGGATGCATGCGGTCTGGAACCCATGTCCGTAGACGAGTCTGGGGTTCGGTAACACCAGCCCAGCCTGATGTTGGGTCTGTGTGCGGCTCGAGCTCCGCTGAGTCTGCGGCCTCCGTGGCAGGGTTGAGCTTCCCGTCTTCGGATGAAGCAGTCCGCTCCCGTTCTAGGGCCAGGGCGGTCATAGGTGCTATCTCCTGTATTCGGCCAGATGACAGATCTAGGTCATGTTCATCATAGTGGCCAAGTACAGCCGTCATGGGTTCGAATCCGTCGAAGATCAAGTCTCCGTGGATATCGGCCACAAAATTCAGGCTTCCAAATCTGACCTGATGGCCAGGGGCGTAGCTACTGATCTACTCTAGATGGCCAAGCGAGTTGATCCACAGTGCGAAGCTGCAGAATACAAAGATCTATCCGGGGAGGAAGATCTCCCCCTGGACTACATTGTTGTAGATGATTGATGGAGCCATCAAACCTATCTTCGACGACACAGCGGAACTCTTAATGAAAGCACCAATGTCGGTGTCAAAACCAGCGGATCTCGGGTAGGGGGTCCCAAACTGTGCATCCAAGGCTAATGGTAACAGGAGGCGGGGGACACAATGTTTACCCAGGTTCGGTCCCTCTCTATGGAGGTAATACCGTACTTCTTGCTTGATTGATCTTGATGAATATGAGTATTAACAGAGGGATCTACCACGAGATCGTGATGGCTAAACCCTAGAAGTCTAGCCTATGAGATTATGATTGTTGTGGCTACAGACTAATCCCTAGAAGTCCAAACCCTCCGGTTTATATAGACACTCGGGGACTAGAGTTGTACAAAGTCGGTTACAGAGAAAGGAATCTACATATCTGAATCGCCAAGCTTGCCTTCCATGCCAAGGAGAGTCCCTTTCGGACACGGGACGAAGTCTTCTATCTTGTATCTTCATAGTCCAACAGTCCGGACCAAGTATGTAATACAGCTGTCCGAGGACCCCTTAGTCCAGGACTCCCTTAGCCATGAAGGGATTGACAACCCCTTTATCGCATTGGTTGCAAGGTTCTTATTTGTTTGTGCAGGTACGAGGGATTTGCATGTAGCCTCCTACTGGATTGATACCTTGGTTCTCAAAAACTGAGGGGAAATACTTACGCTACTTTGCTATATCACCCTTTCCTCTTCAAGGGAAAACCAATGCATGCTCAAGAGGTAGCAATTAACAATAATATTATCTAGGAGTTTAGTAGCTTCTCCTAAAGTTATTTCCATAAAAGTGCCTCCCGCGGTCGAATCTAAAAGATTTCTAGAAGCAAAATTCAACCCGACATAAATTTTTGTATAATCATCCACAAATTCAAACCATGTGTAGGGAAATTTTGTATCATCAATTTCATCCTCTCATAAGATTGTGCAACATGTTCACGATCAAGTTGCTTAAAATTAAAAATATCATTCTAAGGGAGATGATCCTAGCGGGAGGAAAATGCTTGAAAATAAAAGCATCTTTACACTTATTCCATGAATCAATACTATTTTTAGGCAAAGATGAAAACCAAGTTTTAGCACGATCTCTAAGTGAAAACAGAAATAGCTTCAATTTAACAATATGATTATCCACATGTTTATTCTTTTGCATATCACACAACTCAATGAAACTATTTAGATGGGATGCGGCATCTTCACTAGGAAGGACGGAAAATTGATCTTTAATAACAAGATTCGGCAAAGCGGCATTAATTTCATAAGATTCCGCACTAGTGGCGGGAGCAATTGGAGTACTAATAAAATCATTGTCATTAGTGTTGGAAAAATCACACAATTTGGTATCATCTTGAGCCATCGTGACAAAGCTAGGAATCCAACACACGAGCACACAAAAAAACAAACGAAAAGACGAACGGAAGAGGGGCGAAGAAAAAGGGCGAATCTTTTCAAAAATCATTTTAGAAGTGGGGGAAAGGAAAACGAGAGGAAAATGGCGAATAATGCAATGCAAGAGATGAGATTTTATGATGGGTACTTCATATGTCTTGACTTGGCGTAGATCTCCCCGGAAAATGCGTCAGAAATTCTTCCTGCTACTTCTTGAGCTTGCGTTGGTTTTTCCCTTGAAGAGGAAAGGGTGATGTAGCAAAGTAGATATAAGTATTTCCCTCAGTTAGAGAACCAAGGTATCAATCCAGTAGGAGACAACACACAAATCACCAAGACCTACAGAAACACTCAAACAACTTGCACCCAACGCGACAAAGGGGTTGTCAATTGCTTCACGGCTACTTGCAAAAGTGAGATCTGATAGAGATAGATAAACAAAAGATAAAATATTTTTGGGATTGTTGGCTTATAGATCTAAAAGTAAAAGATTGCCAAATAGTAGATCGGAAACTTATATGATGGAAAATAGACCCGGGGCCATATGTTTCACTAGTGGATTCTCTCAAGATAGCAAATAATACGGTGGGTGAACAAATTACTATCGAGCAATTGATAGAAAAGCACAAAGTTATGACGATATCCAAGGCAATGATTATGAACTATAGGCATCACGCTTGTGTCAAGTAGACTGACTCCTACCTGCATCTACTACTATTACTCCATACATCGATCGACTCCTGCCTGCATGTAGATTATTGAGTTCATGAAGAACAGAGTAACACATTAAGTAAGATGACATGATGTAGAGGAACAAACTCAGGAAATATGATGTAAACTCCATCTTTTTATCCTCGATGGCAACAATACAATACGTGCCTTGCTACCCCTACTGTCACTGGGAAAGGACACCGCAAGATTGAACCCAAAGCTAAGCACTTCTCCCATTGCAAGAAAAATCAATCTAGTCCGCCAAACTAAACCAATAGTTCGAAGAGAATTACAAAGATATCAAATCATGAATATAAGAATTCATAGAAGATTCAAATAATATTCATAGGCAAGCTGATCATTAATCCACAATTCATCGGATCTCGACGAACACACCGCAAAAGAAGATTACATCGGATAGATCTCCAATAACATCGAGGAGAACATGGTATTGAGAAGGAAATGGAGAGAATAAGCCATCTAGCTACTAGCTATGGACCCATAGGTCTGAGGTAAACTACTCACGCTTCATCGGAAGGGCAATAGAGTTGATGTAGAAGCCCCCCGTAATCGAGTCCCCCTCTCGCAGGATGCCGCAAAAGGCCCCTAGATGGGATCTCACGGGTACAAAAGGTTGCGGCGGCAGAAAAGTGTTTTCGTGGATGCTTTTGGTGGTTTGGGGATATTTGGGAATATATAGGACGAAGAATTAGGTCAGGGGAGTCACGAGGGGCCCACAAGGCAGGGGGCGCGCCCTACCCCCTGGGCGTGCCCTCCCCCCTTGTCGCTGCCTCGTGGCTCATATGTGTCTTCTGGTCCAAGAAAAATTCTTACCCGTCAGTATATATATCCTGGCACTGTCGGTGTGACACAGTTGAACAACTCGGTAGCACTGAGATGTAGGACCGCAAGCGGTTACTGCAACTCGGTGAGACTAAAAAGTTCTAATTGCTTGCATCGATATTGAAAACTTGATCAACCCAGTGACTTGGTGTGACCGAAATGGAGGAGTTGGTCAGACCGAAATACACAGAGAGGTTTTGGAAGTTTTAAGTCTATGACAAAATGGGACTCTGAGTGCTCCTCACACAGAGGGTTTGAATTTGACTTAGATCAAACTTTGTGATGTATCATGAATAGAGTTTGGGAAGAGAAAAGCATAGATAGCTAGAGGGAGTTATTAGGCATTCTTGTCCATCCATTTGGCAAGAAGGAGAAAACCAATCAATCAAAGCAACAAATGGATGTCCTCGAATAAGAGAAGTATGCAACCAACATGCTCACACAATAAGATAGCAAATGAAATATGTGGCAAAGCATGCACAAGCACTCTAGCATCTATCAAGCAATTGGCGATGACGAGGTCATCTATATATGAGTATATTGACTTAGGAGTCAAATGAGAACATTTGATCATAGGTCATACTCATCGTGTAAGCACAAGTGGGGTTACCACTTTTACATAAAGCATTGTTGTGTTCACACCATTAGAGTTGCTTTAGCTCAATCCTTAGAGTAAAGCTCCCCCTAGATGTGATATCCCCCCTAAGAGGGATCAACTAACCTTGGGTTTTGTCGATCGAAGATGTGGATGCTCATTGCTGATGTAGATCATTTGAAGAAATCCATTGGAGTGAGTTGCACTTTCAATACCTACATGGGTTACTCCCACAAGGAACAAACAAGGATATCCATAGACATAGTGTGAAGCACACACATGATGATGTCCATGATAGCATTAGGTTACCTTGTCCCTTGTCTTACCAACAAAAGGGTTTGTGACTCCTTGAAGTAGTGCAAGATGTGGAAGTTGTTTGCACTTGTTGAAAGGATCGAGAAGAGGTGTCTAGAGGGGGGTGATTAGACACTAGGTGCCCAAAGTAGCAGTTTTTAAATTCTTTAAGTTTAAGTGGAGTTTTGGCACAAGTTTAACAACCACAATACATATCAAGCAAGCATGCAAAGAGTATATGAGAAGCGGAAAGTAAAGCATGCAACTTGCAAGAATGTAAATGGAAGGGTTTGGAGAATTCAAACGCAATTTGGAGACATGGTGATTTTTGAGCCGTGGTTCCGATAGGTGGTGCTATCGTACATCCACGTTGATGGAGACTTCAACCCATGAAGGGTAACAGATGCGCGAGTCCATGGAGGGCTCCACCCAAGAAGGGTCCATGAAGAAGCAACCTTGTCTATCCCACCATGGCCGTCGCCCACGAAGGACTTGCCTCACTAGCGGTAGATCTTCACTAAGTAGGCGATCTCCTTGCCCTTACAAACTCCTTGGTTCAACTCCACAATCTTGTCGGAGCCTCCCAAGTGACACCTAGCCAATCTAGGAGACACCACTCTCCAAGAAGTAACAAATGGTGTGTTGATGATGACCTCCTTGCTCTTGTGCTTCAAATGATAGTCTCCCCAACACTCAACTCTCTCTCACAGGATTTGGATTTCGTGGAAAGAAGATTTGAGTGGAAAGCAACTTGGGGAAGGCTAGAGATCAAGATTCATATGGTAGGAATGTAATATCTTGGTCTCAACACATGAGTAGGTGGTTCTCTCTCAGAAAATGAAAGTTGGAAGTGTAGGTTAGTTCTGATGGCTCTCTCCATGAATGAAGAGTGGGTGGAGGGGTATATATAGCCTCCACACAAAATCTAACCGTTACACACAACTTGCCAATCTCAGTGGGACCGAATTGAGAAACTCGGTCGGACCGATTCAGCAAATCTAGTGACCGTTAGGATTTTCGGTGGGACCGACATGCAACTCGGTAGGACCGATATGGTTCGGGTTAGGGCATAACATAATCTCGGTGAGACCGATTACACAAACTCGGTACGACCGATTTTGGTAATAAGCTAACCAGAGAGTTGGTCAGGCAAACCTGGTAGGACCGATTACACAAACTCGGTGGGACCAATTTTGGTAAAAAGTTAACCAGAGAGTTTGCATTGTAATATCGGTAGTACCAATTGATCAAACTCGGTGAGACCGATTTTGGTAATGGACATACACAGAGAGATTACAATCCCATCTCGGTGAGACCGAGATCCCTATCGGTGAGACCGATTTGCCTAGGGTTTGTGGCAGTGGCTAAGACATCTGAACTCGGTGGCGTCGGATAGAAATAATCGCTGGGGCCGAGTTAGAATTTTGGTTTAGGACATATGTGGATGTGGGAAAGTAGTTGAGGGTTTTGGAGCATATCAGTAAGCACTTTGAGCAAGTAAGCCATTAAGCAACACCTCATCCCCCTCTTGATAGTATTGGCTTTTCCTATAGACTCAATGTGATATTGGATCACTAAAATAGAAAATGTAGAGTCTTGTGCTTGAAGCTTGAGCCAATCCTTTTTCCTTAGCATCTTGAAGGGGTTCCACATCCTTTAGTACATGCCACTCCATTGTTGAACTTGTCTGAAACATACTAGGTAAAAGTGTTAGTCCAACAAGAGATAAGTTGACATTAATTACCAAAATCACCCAGGGAGCACTTGTGCTTTCAATCTCCCCCTTTTTAGTAATTGATGACAACATACATCAAAGCTTTAGATAGAGAATAGCAAGTAATGCTTTGGAAAGACATGTAACATGCATAGGCCCCCTACATGTATGCAATCATGTGAATATGGAATATAGAAGCATGTGAGAGCATAACCATGATAGAGTAGGAAATGTGTTACATGTATCTTGGCTATATGCATCAGAGCCAAAAGGTGTGAATATGGGAAATGTACCTTCATGCTCATGAGTCCTTCTTGCAAACAGTATGTACATCAGCAACAATTCCTCATACAGATGATTGTGATGCATATACTTACCTTGTGGTCTTGAGTTGGCTTAGGATGGGATGAACCTATGAAAATAAGGTTAGACAACAAAGATACACCTACTAGCCAGAGCAAACAAAAGCAACCACAAGAGTACAAAGACTGGGATGACATGTAGAGAATGAGTACTGAGTACCACATTGGATATCGACATGTCCCCAAAGGTAAAGATGTGCAATGGATTTAAAGATTCTTCCCCTTAGAAGTCTTGCTCCCAGGAATCTAGCATGGGATATTGGGAGAACATAGGGAACAGGAAATCAGAGCTCAAAGAAACAAATGAACAGAGCTAATGCAAATGAGCACATATGAACATGTTTTTCCCCTTTAGAAGACATGTAACATCTCTCCTCTTGAACACTAAGGATCTGAGATCCTTGAAGATTACTCTCCCCTTGAGTATTCTCTCCCCCTAGAGATATGATAAAGTATTGATGTGATCTCTCTCTATAGATAAAGTTTTGATGTGATCTCTCTCTCCCCTTTTGACATAAATTTCCAAGAAGGGTCTTCTGGATTTGTTGTCACATGGGTTTGGTCCTTGAGTCACAGATCAAAGCAGCAACAAAATTGTCATGCTGGTAGAGGACAAGATTCATTAAGTGGAGCTGGATCAAAAGTAATACATGAATAAATCGCAAAATATTTTTCCTGTAGTGAAATCGGTGGCACCGAGTAGTATGCTTCGGTTGCACCAAAAGAATTCGGTTGGTCCAAAAAAAAGAAACCAATGTGACCGAGTTCATCACAAAGAAAACACTTGTCACCTCAGCTCACTAGAAAAGTAAGATCTCACAAGGATTTGCAAGGACTGAAAGGTTTGCAATGAATTGGATGCAGGGAATGCAGAACAGAAAAGAAAAGAAATGAAATCTAGACGAAGTTTTTTTTAAAGGGGAAATAGATATGCATGAGACAAATGCAAGAGTATAGAAAAGAACACAAGAGAACTTCATCTAGAAATGGTCGGCGACAAAGTCACCTATGTTAGAGTATATTGACTTAGGAGTCAAGTGAGATCACTTGATCATAGGTCATACTCATTGTTTAAGCTCAAAATGGGGTTACCATTTTTTGTTTAAGCTTCTTGATGTATTCACATCTTGTCGAGTTGCTTTGACTCATGTCTTGGAGTAAAGCTTCTCTAAGATGGAATAACATACCTTGGGTGGTGGTGTTGATCATGATCATGTAGTTGAACTTGTGTGGGTTGCTCAAGGTTGATGTAGCTCATCAGGAGTTGGGAGCACCACTTGGAATTTGAGTTCATCTACCTACATGGGTTAGTTTTTGCAAGGAAGAGCACTTGTGTATCCAAAATAACAATCATGAATTTCAATAATAAAGTTGTCAAAGGATATGTTTGAATGGTTCCATGCTTCCTTGTTTTCAACCACCGTTGTGTAGAGACTTGGTGATGTAGAGATTGCTCAAGATGTGAGTGAGTTGCAATCTCATAGATTTAGATTCATCCAAGTACCTACAAGGGTTAGACAACATGCAAGGTGCAAATATATCCAAGACATAAGATAGTCATCATAAGAGAAATGTCAAGGATTTGTCATAGACTCATGCCTTGCATGTATCGAATGGAGTTCCTATTCCAAGTTTGAAGCATCAATGATGTTCAGTTCACCTCTTAACCTGCAAAACACTTTCTCATCAAGTGGTTTAGTGAATATATCCGCTAATTGCTTTTTGATGCGAACATGCTTAAGATTAATGTCCCCTTTGGCAACATGATCTCGAATGAAATGATGACGAACATCAATATGCTTAGTTCGAGAATGTTGCACGGGATTGTGAGCAATCTTGATAGCACTCTCATTGTCACAAAGTAATGGAACATGTTTCACATATTTCCCATAGTCTTTAAGAGTTTGGGTCATCCAAAGTAATTGAGCACAACATGAACCAGTGTCAATGTATTCCGCTTCGGCGGTGGATAAGGATACTGAGTTTTGTTTCTTGGAAGACCAAGACACAAGAGATCTACCAAGGAATTGACAAGTACCCAAAGTGGACTTTCTATCAACCTTGTCACCGGCATAGTCCGAGTTGGAGTAGCCAACAAGATCGAAAGAGGCCCTCTTAGGATACCAAATGCCAAAATTTGGTGTATGAATTACGTATCTCACTATCCTTTTCACGGCCTTAAGATGACATTCTTTAGGAGCAGCTTGATATCATGCACACATGCACACACTTAGCATGATATCAGGACGTGAAGCACATAGATAGAACAATGAACCAATCATAGAGCGATAAACCTTTTGATCGACCGGTTCACCATCTTTGGTCAAATCATGTGTCCACTAGTAGGCATGGGTGTAGTCATACCTTTGCATCCTTGCATATTGAACTTCTTGAATAAGTCCTTGGTGTACTTTGTTTCAGAAATGAAGGTACCTTCCTTAGTTTGCTTGATTTGCAAACCAAGAAAGAATTTGAGTTCACTCATCATAGACATCTCAAACTTCTCTGACATTAGCTTTCCAAACTTCTCACTAAAATGAGGGTTAGTTGATCCAAATATAATATCATCGACATAAATTTTGCATACAAATAGTTCTCCATTGACCCTCTTAGTAAAAAGTGTAGACTCAATTTTTCCAATTTCAAAGCCTTTTTCAATAAGGAACTTGGTCAAGCATTTATACCATGCTCTAGGAGCTTGTTTAAGACCATAAAGAGCTTTGTGCAGTTTGTAAACATGATTAGGTTTCTTAGGATTAACAAAGCCGGGAGGTTGTTTGACATAAACTTCCTCCTCTATTTCACCATTTAGAAAAGCACTTTTAATGTCCATTTGGTATAAGGTGATATCATGGTGATTAGCATAGGCAAGTAAGATGCGAATGGACTCAAGTCTAGCAACGGGAGCATAAGTCTCACCATAGTCCATACCTTTGACTTGTGTGTAGCCTTGGGCAAGGAGACGTGCTTTGTTGCGAACTACTTGTCCATCTTCATCTTGCTTGTTGCGAAACACCCATTTGGTACCAATGATGTTGTGGTTGTTGTCGGGCTTCTCAACTAATGTCCACACTTGATTCCTCTCAAAGTTGTGTAGCTCTTCACGCATAGCATTTATCCAATCCGGATCTTCCAATGCTTCTTCAACCTTCATAGGTTCAATGCTAGAGATGAATGAACAGTGTTCACAAAAGTCAGCTAAATGAGATTTTGAGCGATTGATTCTCCTGGTTTGGATATCATTGTAAATTTTCTCGACGGGATGGTATTTAGCAATTCTTGCTCGAACTCGTGAAAGCTTTTGCTTGGGTCTTGGTTGAACATCTTCTTCATCTTGTTCTTCTTGGCCTTCTTCATTGTTGGCATTGTCGTTCTCTTGTCGCGGTGGAGAAGGAGGTTGTTGACGTTCTTGGTGTACTTCCTCATTTTCTTCATCTTGGTGTGTCCCACTTGTGGATGCCTCCATGTCAATTCTTGGTTCACCTTGTCGTGAGGTAGAAGCTTCCACTTGGACGGACGAGGTACTCTCCTTCACCTCCATTGGACGAATCTTGCCAATAGACAAGTCTTGGATTGCTTCCGAGGGGTCTTTGTCTCCTACATCAATTGGCAATTGCTCTACTTGTGAGCCGTTAGATTCATCAAACTTCACATCTACCATCTCTTCAACCTTTCGGGTGAAATTATTGTAGACACGGTAAGTGTGAGAGTTTGAGCCATAACCAAGTAGGAAACCTTCATGAGACTTAGGAGCAAATTTAGAACGATGATGCTTATCAAGAATGTAGCACTTTGAGCCAAATACTCGAAAGTATCCAACTTGGGGTTTGTTAGCGGTGAGGAGCTCGTATGCCGTCTTACAGAGTAGCTTGTGAAGGTACAAGCGATTTGTTGGATGACAAGTTCTCTCAACCGCTTCTGCCCAAAAGTGCTTCGCCGTCTTGTACTCATCAAGAATCGTTCGCGCCATTTCGATGAGCGCCCGGTTCTTCCTCTCAACAACTCCATTTTGTTGAGGTGTGTACGTAGCTGAGAACTCATGTGAAATCCCTTCTTCGTCAAGAAAGGTGTCCACATTTGCGTTCTTGAACTCCGTTCCATTGTCGCTGTGAACCTTCTTGATCTTCACTTTAAATTGATTTTGGGCCTTCCTAGCGAAGTTTTTGAAGATCTTTTGGACCTGCGATTTGTCATCGAGAAAGAACATCCACGTAAATCTTGAAAAATCATCAACTATAACTAGACCAAAAGAATTTCCACCGAGACTCTTGTAAGCGTTGGGACCAAAAAGATCCATGTGAAGTAGCTCGAGTGGCCTCCTTGTGGTCATGATGTTCTTCACGGGATGCCTTCCTCCAACCTGCTTACCTGCTTGACAAGTGCTGCAAAGTATATCCTTATCAAATATGACATCGTTAACACTAAGGATATGATTTCCTTTAATAAGCTTGCCAAGGTTTCGCATACCAACATGACCTAATCGTCTATGCCATAACCAACCTTTAGAAGATTTAGCAATACAGCAAGTTCAAGGTTGAGCCTTTTTAGTGAAATCAACAATGTAAAGATCACCTCTACGTATACCGGTAAAGACCATTTTATGATTATCTCTACGAAACACTTGGCAATCTACTTTAGTGAATAGGACATTGAAACCGAAATCAGCAAGTCTAGATACTGAAAGTAAGTTGTAGCCAAGAGATTCAACGAGCATAACATTTTTAACAGAGCTATCATGTGAGATAGCCACCTTACTGAGGCCAACCACCTTACCCTTTGAGTTGTCACTGAAAGTGACATACTTTCGAGGACCATCGTTTTCAGCAAGCTCACGAAATAAGTCTTTATCTCCGGTCATGTGATCGGTACACCCACTATCAAGAACCCATTCCTTTCCTCCTGCCATATAACCCCGAAGATTTGCCATAAGACCAAAGTGTCTCATTGCATCATCAAGATCAAAGTCACTATCATCATCCTCATCATAGTATCCATGTTCATCATTTTCATGTGGTGGATCAAATCCTAGAGAGGGTGATTCGTTAGAGTGAGTTTGACAATGATCTTGTTTATGAATTTTAATAGCTTCGGAAATAATATCGCTAATGATTCCAACATTTCCTTTGGCACGCATAAGATTTGTAAGTTCAAATAGACAATCACCAAACATAGGATCACTGGAATTCATCTTACTCAAGGCAATAGACTTATGGAGAATTTCATTTAGATTTTTCAAGGAATAGTCCGGAAATCGTTCCTCAAGAAATTTCCATATAGTGTAGGCACACTCAAGAGTAGGCAAGTTTCTAATCAAGTTTCTAGGCAAGCCTCTAGTGATAAAATTAACAGTTCCAAGATTCGTGATCATGTCAATTGACTCATCAAGGGTAGGATGCATAGGATCAACATGGGGTCCACAAGGGCTAGCGATGTACTTGTTCAAATGATATTGATTGAAAATCACAAGCATCTCATTTTCCACTCATGAAAAAACTCCCCAACAAGTATAGGCACTCTACGCCTAAGACTCCCCAAAGTAGACTCATCCATCTTCCTCCAATGGTGATTAAACAAAAGCAATGGAGACCAAAGCTCTGATACCAATTGAAAGGATCGAGAAGAGGTGTCTAGAGGGGGTGATTAGACACTAGGTGCCCAAAGTAGCAGTTTTTAAATTCTTTAAGTTTAAGTGGAGTTTTGGCACATGTTTAACAATCACAATACATATGAAGCAAGCATGCAAAGAGTATATGAGCAACGGAAAGTAAAGCATGCAACTTGCAAGAATGTAAAGGGAAGGGTTTGGAGAATTCAAATGCAATTTGGAGACACGGTGATTTTTGAGCCATGGTTCCGATAGGTGGTCCTATCGTACATCCACGTTGATGGAGACTTCAACCCACGAAGGGTAACGGCTGCGCGAGTCCACGCAGGGCTCCACCCAAGAAGGGTCCACGAAGAAGCAACCGTGTCTATCCCACCATGGCCGTCGCCCATGAAGGACTTGCCTCACGAGCGGTAGATCTTCACGAAGTAGGCGATCTCCTTGCCCTTACAAACTCCTTGGTTCAACTCCACAATCTTGTCGGAGCCTCCCAAGTGACACCTAGCCAATCTAGGAGACACCACTCTCCAAGAAGTAACAAATGGTGTGTTGATGATGAACTCCTTGCTCTTATGCTTCAAATGATAGTCTCCCCAACACTCAACTCTCTCTCACATGATTTGGATTTGGTGGAAAGAAGATTTGAGTGCAAAGCAACTTGGGGAAGGCTAGAGATCTAGATTCATATGGTAGGAATGGAATATCTTGGTCTCAACACATGAGTAGGTGGTTCTCTCTCAGAAAATGTAAGTTGGAAGTGTAGGTTCGTTCTGATGGCTCTCTCCACGAATGAAGAGTGGGTGGAGGGGTATATATAGCTTCCACACAAAATCTAACCATTACACACAACTTGCCAATCTCGGTGGGACCGAATTGAGAAACTCGTCGGACCAATTCAACAAATCTAGTGACCGTTAGGATTTTCGGTGGGACTGACATGCAACTCGGTAGGACCGATATGGTTAGGGTTAGGGCATAACGTAATCTCGGTGAGACCGATTACACAAACTCGGTAGGACCGATTTTGGTAATAAGCTAACCAGAGAGTTGGTCAGGCAAACTCGGTAGGACCGATTACACAAACTTGGTGGGACCGATTTTGGTAATAAGTTAACTAGAGAGTTTGCATTGTAATCTCGGTAGTACCGATTGATCAAACTCGGTGAGACTGATTTTGGTAATGGACATACACAAAGAGATTACAATCCCATCTCGGTGAGACCGAGATCCCTATCGGTGAGACCGATTTGCCTAGGGTTTGTGGCAGTGGCTAAGACATCTGAACCTAGCGGCGCCGGATAGAAATAATCGGTGGGGCCGAGTTATACTTTTGGTTTAGGACATATGTGTATGTGGGAAAGTAGTTGAGGGTTTTGGAGCATATCACTAAGCACTTTGAGCAAGTAAGCCATTAAGCAACACCTCATCCCCTTTTGATAGTATTGGCTTTTTCTATAGACTCAATGTGATCTTGGATCCCTAAAATAGAAAATGTAGAGTCTTGTGGTTGAAGCTTGAGCCAATCCTTTGTCCTTAGCATCTTGAAGGGGTTCCACATCCTTTAGTCCATGCCACTCCATTATTGAACTTGTCTGAAACATACTAGGTAAAAGTGTTAGTCCAACAAGAGATATGTTGACATTAATTACCAAAATCACCCAGGGAGCACTTGTGCTTTCACTTGTCCATGCCAAAATGAATATGAGTGAAATATGTTGGCGGAGTCACCCTCAAGAACTCTCTAGTTCTTCTTCTTCGGGATCCACATCATCTTGATGGGAATCCTTGGGGTTGTAGATGTACTTGATGAAGTAGAACTTGATGTAGTCTTGGGAACCCACTTGACCAAGGCCTTCGGAGCATCTTCAAATGCATCAATCTTCTCTTAAAGCTTGTCCTTACCTTTTAGCTTGTGGTCTTGTGGTGGAAGATCATCTTGAGTTTGTGTCCCCTTGAAGGAAGGAGGGTCATACTTCTCTAGTTGAGGAACAAACTTCGTCTTGGGGTATTGATCTTCTTCCCACTCAACTCCATTGGCATGGAACTTTCGTTCAAAACCAACACCTTGATTCTTCTGGTGCCTTCCTTGCTTGTGTACAATTTCCTCAAATTGCTAACTTCTGGTAACGCTTTTGTAAACACCTTTCTCTATAATTCGTTTCAATAACCTATTTTCTTGCTCAAGTGTAACTTGGATAAGAGAGTCATTAGTGGAATCAAGAGAACTACTAGAAGCAACAATATTGGATTTAGCATGATTATTGTTACTACTAGAAGAAGAATCTTTTTGTACTTGCTGCTAGATTTTACTTGTGGCATGTAAGTAGACAAGAGTAAACGATTGGCAATGTAAGAAGAACTTTTCTTTCGAATATCATCATTGATGGCCTTTAAGAACCCATGCTCTTGCTCAATATTGAGCTTTTCAAACCGTAACTTCTCATGAGTTTTTAAAAGTTCTTGATGATCTTCTAAAGTAGTTTCATGAGCTAACTTAAGAGTGTTTAGTCCTTTAGTTAGACGCTCAATCTCCTTCTTATCATTGTCACTCATTTTATCTTGATTAACATCATTAATTGATGTTTCATCATAGTATTCATCACTAGTGTTGTCAACAAGTAAATCATCATCACCTAGCAAGTCATCTTCATCACTATTGAAATCAGCATACTTGGGGTGTGTTACCTTGGGGCCTTTAGCCATGAAGCATCTCCCAATCCCTTCATTTGGTGAGTCAAATATGTCATATGAGTTGGTGGACACAAGTGTTAGACCGGCAACACCTTCATCTTGAGTGTATTCGGAGTCGGAGTGATAACTTCTCTCGGAGTGGTGGTCGGAGTCGGAGCCGGATACCCATTCACCAACATGAGCTTGATGTCTTCATTTTGTGTAGCTCCTTGATGACTTGTCCTTCCTTTCCGAATCCTTGCTTCTTCGAGAGGTTCTTCGTTCATAGTGATTATCTCTACTCCTTCTCTCTCTTGGAGGTGATTCTTCCCTTTTGCTTCTCCTTTTAGGTGAGTCTTCTCTTCTTTTGTAGGGATCCATACACTCATTGGAGTAGTGTCCGGGTCTTCCACAATTGTAGCAATTTCGCTCATGACTAGAAGATCTTTTGTCATTGTAGGACCTTGACTTGGAACTTCTTTCCTTGCGTCTACTCTTGTAGAATTTGTTGAAGTTCTTCACCATTAAGCTCAATTCTTCATTGAAGGCTTGTTTCTCATTTGATGATGTAGGAGCATCACATGAGGCTTTGTAAGCACCACTAGATTTTTTGTGAAGCTCTTCTTTGTCCTTGAGTGACATCTCATGAGCAACAATTTTTACAATGACTTCGGTTGGCTTGAGATCTTTGTAATTTGGCATCATTTGGATCAATGTGCACACGATATCATATTTTCCATCCAAGGATTTCAAGATCTTCTTGATGATGAAGTTGTCAGCCATCTCTTCACTTCCTAAGTCGGCAATCTCATTTGTGATGAGAGCAAGCCTAGAGTACATTTCAGCGACACCTTCACCATCCTTCATATTGAACTTGTCAAGTTGACTTTGAAGCACATCCAACTTGGATTCCTTGACGGAGTCGCTACCTTCATGCATATCAATCAAAGTATCCCGAATTTCCTTTGCATTCTCAAGACGGTTGATTTTGTTGAATTCTTCGGGGCACAATCCATTCAAGAGGATAACGCAAGCTTGAGGATTGTATTGCAACATCTTCAATTCTTCCGCGGTAGCTTCATGGCTTGGTTCTCTCCCATCAAAGAATTCACCTTGCAAACCAATACACACAATAGCCCAAACGGCGGTGTTATGTCGAAGAATATGCATTTTCATCTTATGTTTCTAACTAGCAAAATTAGTACCATCAAAGTAAGGACCTCTATAGTGGTAATTTCCCTTGCTAGACGCCATACTCTCCTAGGTTGTGAAACCAAGGCTATGATCACCAAAGCTATGGAAATCAAGGCGAATGGAAACCAAAGCGCTGATACCACTTGTAGGATCAAAAGTATGTCTAGAGGGGGTTTGATTAGACTACTTCACCAAATAAAACTTAACCTCTTCCCAATTTTAGTTCTTTGCAGATTTTAGCAACTTAACACAAGTGAAGTAATCTCAATACAATTCAAGCAAGCATGCAAAGAGTATATGGGCAGCGGAAAGTAAAGCATGCAACTTGCAAGAAAGTAAATGGGAGGAGTTTGGAGGGAGCAAACACAATGTTGACACAAAGATTTTTGGCGTGGTTCCGATAGGTGGTGCTATCGTACATCCACGTTGATGGAGACTTCAACCCATGAAGGGTAACAGCCGAGTGAGTCCATGGAGGGCTCCACCCACGAAGGGTCCATGAAGAAGCAACTTTGTCTATCCCATCATGGCCATCGTCCACGAAGGACTTGCCTCACTAGGGTAGATCTTCACGAAGTAGGCGATCTCCTTGCCCTTACAAACTCCTTGGTTCAACTCCACAATCTTGACGGAGGCTCCCAAGTGAAAACTAACCAATCTAGGAGACACCACTCTCCAAAAGGTAATAGATGGTGTGTTGATGATGAACTCCTTGCTCTTGTGCTTCAAATGATAGTCTCTCCAACACTTAACTCTCTCTCTTAGATTTGGCTATGGTGGAAAGATGATTTGAGTGGAAATCAACTTGGGGAAGGCTAGAGATCAAGATTCTTGTGGTAGGATTGGAATATCCTGGTCTCAACACATTAGTAGGTGGTTCTCTCTCAGAAAATGAGTAGTGGAAGTGTAGGTATGTTCTGATGGCTCTCCCCACGAATGAAGAATGGGTGGAGGGGTATATATAGCCTCCACACAAAATCTAACTGTTACAAACAGCTTCCCAAACTAGGTGGGACCGAATCAGCAAACTCGGTCAGACTGATCGAGGTAAAAATATGAAAGTTGGAGTTTTCGGTGGTACCGATATAGTCATCTCGGTGAGACCGATATGCTAGGGTTAGGGCATAACGTAATCTCAGTGTGACTGATCGCACTAACTCGGTGGGACCAATTTTAGCAATAGGCACACAAAGGGTTGGTCAGGCAAACTTGGTGGGACCGATTCGCTCACTTCGGTGGGACCGAAGTGTTACGAAAAGGAAACATGGAGTTTGAAATGTAGACTCGGTGGGACCGATTTGCTAATTTCGGTGAGACAGAAATGTTACAAAAAGGAAATAGGGAGTTTGCAATCCTCTCTCGGTGAGACCGAAGTAACTAGGGTTTGTAGCAGTGGCTATGTCAATTGAAACTCGGTGGCGCCGGATAAATCAAATCGGTGGGGCCGAATTTGACTTTTCGGTTTAGGACATATGTGGATGTGAGAAAGTGGTTGAGGGTTTTGGAGCATATCACTAAGCATTTTGAGAATGTAACTCATTAAGCAACACCTCATCCCCTTTTAATAGGATTGACTTTCCTATGGACTCAATGTGATCTTGGATCACTAAAGTGAAAATGTAGAGTCTTGAGCTTGTTGTCAATATGTGTCCTTAGCATTTTGAGGGGTCCACATCTCTAGTCCATGCCATGCCAATCATTGAACTTTCTGAAATGATCATCTTGAAAGAGCATTAGTTCAATGAACTATATGTTGTTAAGAATTACCAAAACCACCTAGGGATTAGTTGCACTTTCATTGTCCAATAAAAATCATCGCGAACGTTTCATGTCATTTCGACTCCGTCTGGTATTCATTTTCTCTGAAGCTCAAAAACAAGGAAAAATAGAAACTGGCACTGGGCTCTAGGTTAATAGGTTAGTCCCAAAAATAATATAAAATAGCATATTAATGCATATAAAGCATCCATAACAGATAATATATATAATAGCATGGAACAATCAAAAATATAGATACGTTGGAGACGTATTAGAGGCGCGCGCCACCTATGGGCCAGATCAGGCACATGGCGTAGATGAGGCGGATCATGGGCGGGCGGGTGATCAATCTGATTGCGCACAAGGTCGAGGACGCCTCCCAATGAAGACGGGGTGGCGACGGAGTCCAATATGAAGACGGCGATGATGGTCACCGTGGGAGAACCTGCGGACGAGCGCATTAGCACCGGCAACGGGATGCCAACATAGCGCCGGCGCCCGAGAGTGAGGCCCGAACGACCAACGTAGCAGCGGTGCTCGAGCTCGAGGCAGCCGACGAGCCCAGCATAGTCGATAGGCGGCCTGACATAGCCAGTGACGAGGCTGGCAAGGTAGACCGCAGGGCCCCCATGCAGACGTGGCAGAGGCAGGTGGTGATAGATAAGTCCTGGCCAGAATAGGTCGACGATGACCGACGCAGGGCAATGACAGGGCAGGCGCATGGACGACGACCATGATGGGCCGCCTCGTCGCACGTGGTTGCCGGGTCGGAGAAGAAGCCGGCCGGTCGCCCCGGTGTCAGAGTAGAGGCGCACAGGGGTCCACAGCAAAGGTAGGCGACGAAAACCGATGATAGATAGGAAAACCAAAAAGGAAAGTGATGCGTCTTTGTCATATCTATAATTTTTGATTGTTTCATGCCAATATTCTACAACTTTTATATACTTTTGTTAAGATTTTATATCATTTTTGGGACTAACATATTGATCCAATGCCCAGTGCGAGTTCCTCTTTGTGGCATGTTTTTTGTTTTGCAGAATATCATATCAAACAAAGTCTCAACACGATAAAAATGTACAGAGATTTATTTTGGAATATATATGATTTTTGGGAGGTGGAATCAACGCAAACTGAGGCCCACGGGATCCACTACTTACCAGGGCGTGCCCTCCCCCTAGGCGCGGTCATGCCTAGTGGGCACACCATAAGTCGATTGGGACTCTTATTCAGCCGCAAGGAAGCTTATATCTAGAAAAAATCGTGTTAAAGTTTTAGCACAATCAGAGTTACGGATCCCTAGATATTTAAGAAACGGTTTTCGGTTAGAAAACAAAAACACGAAACAGAAGAGAACAGAGAGAGATTTGATACATCTCCAACGTATCTATTATTTTTTATTGTTCCATGCTATTATATTATCCATCTTGGATGTTTTATATGCATTTATATGCTATTTTATATGATTTTGGGGACTAACCTATTAACCAAAGGCCCAGTGCCAGTTTATGTTTCTTCCTTGTTTTTGAGTTTTCAGAAAAGGAATACCAAACAAAGTCTAATTGACATGCCATTTTTTGATGATTTTTTATGGACCAATAGAAGCCCCCGAAGTAAAAGAGTTGGGCCAGAAGAGTCCCAAGCCATCCACGAGGGTGGAGGGCGCGCCCTACCCCCCTGGGCGCGCCCCCCTGCCTCGTGGATGACTCAGAGACCCCCCCTTGACGTGAGACCGATGCCAAAAATTCCTTTAAATACAGAACCCCTCGAAAAGAAACCTAGATCGAGAGTTCCGCTGCTGCAAGCCTCTGTAGCCACCAAAATCCAATCGGGGCCCTGTTCCGGCACCCTGCCAGAGGAGGAATCATCACCGGTGGCCATCTTCATCATCCCGGCGCTCTCCATGACAAGGAGGGAGTAGTTCACCCTCGGGGCTGAGGGTATGTACCAGTAGCTTTGTGTTTGATCTCTCTCTCTCTCTCGTGTTCTTGATTTGGCATGATCTTGATGTATCGCGAGCTTTGCTATTATAGTTGGATCTTATGATACTTCTCCCCCTCTGCTTTCTTGTAATGGATTGAGTTTTCCCATTGAAGTTATCTTATCGGATTGAGTCTTTAAGCATTTGAGAACACTTGATGTAAGTCTTGCGTGGGATACCCGTGGTGACAATGGGGTATTCTATTGATCCACTTGATGTATGTTTTGGTGATCAACTTGCGGGTTCCGTGACCTTGGGAATCTATGCATAGGTGTTGGCACATGTTTTCATCTTGACTCTCCGGTAGAAACTTTGGGGCACTTTATGAAGTTCTTTGTGTTGGTTGAATAGATGAATCTGAGATTATGTGATGCATATCATATAATCATACCCGCGGATACTTGTGGTGACATTGGAGTATCTAGGTGACATTAGGGTTTTGGTTGATGTGTGTCTTAAGGTGTTATTTTACTAAGAACTCTAGGTTGTTTGTGACACTTATAGGAATAGCGCAATGGATTGATCGGAAAGAATAACTTTGAGGTGGTTTCGTACCCTACAATAATCTCTTCGTTTGTTCTCCGCTATTAGTGACTTTGGAGTGACTCTTTGTTGCATGTTGAGGGATTGTTATGTGATCTAATTATGTTAACATTGCCGAGAGAACTTGCACTAGTGAAAGTATGAACCCTAGGCCTTGTTTCGAAGCATTGCAATACCGTTTTCGCTCACTTTTGGTACTTGCTACCTTGCTGTTTTTATATTTTCAGATTACAAAAACCTACCATCTCTTCGCCGAACTAGTGTCACCATCTCTTCGCCGAACTAATATCTACCATCCATATTGCACTTGTATCGCCATCCAGCAGCGCGCGTCTTTCGCTACTCCAACACCACTTCAACGACAGTACCAGGTGACATCTCTCTAGTTCGTTCAGTTTGGGGGCGCCCCACGGGCTGCATCATCCCAAGGCCATATGGGTCCGTCCCTGCGGCATATATCCCTTTTGCATCTATCAGAGCTAGTTTACCTTCCTTCGCAAGCTACCTTAAGATTATTAACTGCCTGACCGGCGCTTCGTCGCCAAGAACCTCTCGCGCTCTTGCAAGCCCTCCCACGACCGCCTCATGATTAAGGACTGGCATGGAGTCCGTGCTCGGGTCCGTCCCTACAGCGTGGCTAAACCCAACAGGCTGAGCTCTGGCTCGCGGGCCAGTCCCCGTGTACGTCACCTGCCATGGCCCTTGGTTCCTTGTTCTCGCATGAGCTAATCGTGGGCAGATGAGTAAGGGCGCGCAACTTGGTGCCCCCATGGCCACGGGAACCGCGCGCCAGTTGTGTTTCTTCAGGATCTTTGCATGAGAAGATTGGGCACGGCGTCTGTGCTTGGGTCCGTCCCTGCAGCGTCGATAAACCCAACGGGTGAGCTCTGTCTGGCGGGCCAGACCCGTTCACGTCACCTCCTGGGTTCGTTCGTGTCTGGCCTTCTCATGCAATAGCCTCAGGAGACTCATTCGGCGCATGCTGCCTAACCATCTTGCAGGACCAGTACAAGTGTTTCCAATCAAGTTCAGTTGCAACCCGCCTTGAGGTAGGGCCTCGTGAGTCCCGTGCTGGCTCACGGGTGCCCGTACACACCTCCTCCAGCCCTGCCGTGCAAGCCACGTGTCAGGGCAGAGTGGTACACGCCCCGGGGACTCTCCTCAGAGGGAGCCCCCTCCCACGCACCAGTGGAAGCATCATGCTGCGCGCTGGCCGTCGACACTACCGAGGAGAGGCTATGCCCGTGCAAGAGCGGAAGCGCTATGCTCCGCGCTGGTGATAAACAACTAGGGGTGACCTCGCGGCTGCATTAACCCAGGGAGCTTCCGGGCTCAGTGACTAGCCTCACCGTGCTGCTCTCCCTCGGGAGGGTAGCGTGAGGGGGCTGGATGAGGGCTACGCTCAGGTCATGCCTGACGTACCCCACCTCGCTAGGTTCCACGGGCCTAGTCTTCGTGCACCCCTCCCGAGCGAGAGCCCGGCGAGGAAAGCTAGGATGGCCAGTTCGCACGTCAAGGGGGACTCCTGAGCATCGCGTCTCAGGAGCCTAACTGGCCACGTAGCCCCTCACCCCTTGGTCTCGTCCTGGTGATCCGGAGGACCCAACGGCGGCTGAGGCATGCGCGGGGCTGGGCCCTGCCGACGCAGATGCCAAGGCCTGACTTTCGCCCTTTCCAAGCCGTTCGTACGTTAAGGGGGACTCTTGAGCATCGCGTCTCAGGAGGCTAACTGGTCACATAGCCCCTCACCCCTTGGTCTCGTCCTGGTGATCCGGACGACCCAACGGCGGCTGGGGTATGCGCGGAACCGGGCCCTGCCTTCACAAAACGCCAAGGCTTGCCTTCACACTTTTTCCTAAGCTGTTCGCACGTCAAGGAGGACTCATGAGCACCGTGTTTCAGGAGCCTAACTGGTCACGTATCCCCTCACCCCTTGGGCTCATCCTGGCGATCCGGACGACCCAACAGCAGCTGAGGCATGCGCAGGGTTGGGCTCTGCCGACGCAGAACAATAAAGCAAATGGAAAAAGTCAGGGGACCATAATATAATTATTACAAAACATATTGTTCCAAGCAATCAGTTTTAAACGCCTCCACAAGGCATGCTACATGATACAGGACGAGCAGGAAGGAGCAGCATCACCTGCCAGCGGAGCCTTGTTGCCAGGTGCGTCGCCCGTCCCCTCGGCCCCAATCGGAGGACCGACGACAAGGAACTTCCTCAACAGGGCGTCCATGTAGCTCTTCACGGTGGTAGAAGCAGCGCTGCGGGAGTCAGAATGCATGGGTTCGAGGAAGGTCGCAAAGTCCAAGCTGGCGTCCCGGAGATAGAGATGGCTGAAGATGCACGTAAGGGCCGAGGAAGAATGCAAGGGAGCCTCACCTTCCACCAAAGACCCAAACCCTATCGATGGTGTCCTCGATCACTGCCACGACATCAGGGAGCAGAGCGCTAGGGCTCTCCCTCGGGTCCACCACCGCCTTCTTCTTCAAGGGTTCGTCCCCAAAGAGTGACCGCTGAGCCTTGTGGAACCTCGCCTTGAGGGAGGCGAGGGTGTTGTGCTCCATGGTGGCCGCTTCCTTGGCCTCGGCAAGGGACGCCTGGGCTGCCTCCGACTCCTCCTTCAGGTTCATCAGGCGGTCGTGCTCCGCAGCCTGCTCCCGGGCTGCCGTCTTAAGCTCAGCATCTCGATCGGCAACGACAGCCTCCTAGGAATTCAACTTCTCCTCACGCTCCTGGAGCTGGCCGGCCTAGGCGGCCAGTTGATCCTGAAGAGCCTTCAGTTCAGCCTCCACCATGCAGCACTGATCCTCGGCTTTCATGGCCTCCTTTCACGCCAGGTAGCACTCGACAGCAGCCACCCTAGACACCTTCTAGGCCTCCCCCACAGAGCCCCAGGCTGCTCGGACAGACGCGTCGGCCTGGAGCCATCCAGAGATTAGCCCCAGGCGCCCGAACATTGCGCGCCGGTCCGGGCCCCGAAGTTCACCTTGGAGAAGGTCCAGCGCCGCTCGTGCCTCCTCCAGGACTCCGGAGGCGGTAGGAGCGCCTTGGCCCAGCTGCGCGCTGGGCAGGAGAGAAGACGTCCTCGACGCCCGGACAGGAGAAACCACAGCAGCAGGAAGGACTAGAAGCTATGGAGGCTGAGCGACCTCAGTAGCCGCAGCAAGGATGGGCGCCAACGGGGTCAGCCCCGCTGAAGGCGTCGGCACCTCTTGAGCATGGGCTTCGGCGCCCCGAGAAGACGACATCACCGCTGGAGCTGCAGGGGCTGCAACGCTGTCCTTTGCCAGGGCTGCGGCGGCCACCTCGACGCGCTCGACCATGGCAACTCCGGTGCCCTCATTATTCTTCTTCGACAACTGCTGCCTAATGACGGATGAAGACGCTAAGCAGCACATCAGGAATTGATGACAGGATCAAGGAAAAGCACTCACTGGTCAGATAAGACGTAGTTCCTCTTCAGGCCTAAAAGCGGGGGCTTCGCTGGAGCAATCAGAGCTGCACTCTTGAGAGCAGGAGAGCACGCGGTTGGCACCACTCGGGACGCTGCTGGCGAAGGCGGAGCACTGCCCGGGGGGATCAGCACAATCCTGCCCTTCTTCACGGCCGACCGCTTGGGCTGCTTCGAGGAGGCCGCCCCGGATCTCGTGGTGACCCCGGAGGGCAAGCCAGCTCCACCACCGGAGGCGCGTCATCATCATCGTCGTCAAGGAAGTTGCGGAGGAGCTCCCTTTGCCTCAGGGCAGAGGATTTCCCCTCGCCCTCATCCTCGATGACCTCGGAGGAATGGTCGCTGGAGGACAGGTCCACCAAGGAGGTAGGCGGCAGGGGAGGCCCCGTCTGCATGGGCCTGAACTCGTCGAAGACTAGCATGGTAGCAGCAACCTCCTCCCCGTCGACTCGACGGTACAGCGGGAGCCATTCCTCCGGAGGGCCGCTCGGATCTTTCCCACTCAAATAAAACGACACCTTGCTCAGCTCCTCCTCAGGAAGGGCGTCCTGGCACATGTGAATCTTGTCGTCGGTGCCCTAAGGCTTCCACAAGGGGCGGGAGCGATCTTGGAGCAGCGCTAGGCGCTGCATCAAGAACTCCTTGACGATCATAGCCCCCGCCAGCTTCTCGCTCTTCAGGTCCTCCTCCATCTTCTTCATCAATGGCTTCAGGGAAGGGTCAGTGATTTTCTCAGAAAGCCACCCCTTCTCGTAGGAGGGGAGCTCGGTCGGCAGCACCAGCAGGTCCTGTGAGCACTTGGCGTCCATTAATACCCACCTCTTCAGGGCATCCTCCACCTTATTCCTAGCGCCGGAGATCGGTTACCGCCCCGGGCTGTAGCGAAGTCGATGCACCTAGCGGTCATTCGCCACCCATGCGGAGAAAGAAGAAGTGGCGGAGCATGGGGACGGACGGTATCACCCCCATGAACGCCTCGCAGTAGAAGGCGAAGATGGACAGGAGGAGGATGGAATTGGGGTGAATATGTAGCGCATGGCGGCCGTAATGGTGAAGAACAACGTAGAAGAAGCGGGAGAATGGGGGCACTGCTACGTCTTGAGTTTGCGTTGGTTTTCCTCGAAGAGGAGAGGGTGATGCAGCAATAGTAGCGTAAGTATTTCCCTTAGTTTTTGAGAACCAAGGTATCAATCCAGTAGGAGGCTCCTCAAAAGTCCCACGCACCTACATAAACAAACCGAGAACTCGCAACCAACGCGATAAAGGGTTGTCAATCCCTTCACGGCCACTTGCGAAAGTGAGATCTGATAGAGATAGTATGATAAGATAAATATATTTTTGGTATTTTATAATATAGATGCAAAAAGTAAAGATGCAAATAAAAGTAGATTGGAAGCAAATATGATAAGAGATAGACCCCGGGGCCATAAGTTTCACCAGAGGCTTCTCTCGAGATAGCATAAGTATTACGGTGGGTGAACAAATTACTGTCGAGCAATTGATAGAAAAGTGAATAATTATGAGATTATCTAGGCATGATCATGTATATAGGCATCACGTCCGCAACAAGTAGACCGACTCCTGCCTGCATCTACTACTATTACTCCACACATCGACCGACTCCTGCCTGCATCTAGGGTATTAAGTTCACAAGAACAGAGTAACGCCTTAAGCAAGATGACATGATGTAGAGGGATAAACTCATGCAATATTATATAAACCCCATCGTTTTATCCTCGATGGCAACAATACAATACATGCCTTGCAACCCTTTCTATCACTGGGTAAGGACACCGCAAGATTGAACCCAAAGCTAAGCACTTCTCCCATGGCAAGAAAGATCAATCTAGTAGGCCAAACCAAACTAATAATTCGAAGAGACTTGAAAAGATAATTCAATCATACATAAAAGAATTCAGAGAAGATTCAAATATTATTCATAGATAAACTTGATCATCAACCCACAATTCATCGGATCTCGACAAACACACCGCAAAAAGAGTTTACATCGAATAGATCTCCACAAGAGAGGGGGAGAACATTGTATTGAGATCCAAAAAGAGAGAAGAAGCCATCAAGCTAATAACTATGGACCCGTAGGTCTGTGGTAAACTACTCACAACTCATCGGAGGGGCAAGGATGTTGATGTAGAGGCCCTCCGTGGTCGATTCCCCTCCGACAGAACACCGGCGAAGGCTCCAAGATGGGATCTCGCGGATACAGAAGGTCACGGCGGTGGAAATTGTGTTTCGGGTGCTCCCTGGATGTTTTCGGGGTACGTAGGTATATATAGGAGGAAGAAGTACGTCGGTGGATGCCCGAGGGGCCCACGAGACAGGGGCGCGCCCTACGGGGGGGCACCCTCCTATCTCGTGGGAGCCTCGGCTGCTTCTTGACTTGCACTCCAAGTCCTCTGGATCACGTTCGTTCCAAAAATCACGCTCCTGAAGGTTCCATTCTGTTTGGACTCAGTTTGATATTCATTTTCTTCGAAATACTGAAATAGGCAAAAAACAGCAATACGGGTTGGGCCTCCGGTTAGTAGGTTAGTCCCAAAAATGATATAAATGTGTAAAATAAAGCCCATAAACATCCAAAAGGGGTAATATAATAGCATGGAACAATCAAAAATTATAGATACGTTGGAGACGTATCAGGCACCAGCACCGAATAGACGTTGTGCAGGAACAAAGGGTAGAAGGTACTGTTCGTGGGTTCCGGCGTAGCGGCGGCGACCCGGAGCGCAGTATCCTTCCACTCGTTGTCCCCGCTCGCCGTTAGGAGAAGTGCGGTCTGGAGCTTCTCCTCCGTGAAAGAGGGTGCGGTCAGCACTGGCTCGTACCAGGTGAGGCCGGCAGCCAGGGCTGAAGCCTTGGTCTTCTTAGCAGCAATTGGGCAAAAGATCGGAGGAGACAATCGGCAGATCTGGTGAGTTCTTTCGGTGTTGGCAGAAGGGGATCTGGAGCAAGATGAAGGAAAGGCAATGAAGGCACGACAGCAGGCGGCTCGCCTTTTGTCAGACAGAAACAGTTACCGAGGCAACGTGGGGATGTGGAGACGCCCACATCCCATCAATCGCCACACGTCATCAAGGCCGCAGGCAGTTAGGGACCGCGGCGCTCCGCACTTGCCCTTTGGCTTCGTCTGGAAGCCAAGTCTGAGCGCGCCTTGGGACCTGGGGCTAATGTTAGCGTTCTGGATATGGGGGTATCCAGACTTGCCTGCCTGCGGCCCACTGCGTGGCACCATCGACGGCCTAGTATGGACCAACTTCAACATTGACAACTCAAGACCGTCGCAAGGGGCCAAGCATCGCGAGGCAAACAACGCCAAGACCCCCGAGGGGATCGGCCTCTTCAGGATGGTTCCCGAGGGGCGAAGAGTTCTATGCAAGGTGCACCTCACAAGGCTCAGCTAACGTGAGCCATCACGACCAAGGCCAGGCGGGCGCCGAGCGCCAGTTTCCTCTTCGGTGCAAGGGAGGCAAGGCACAGGCGCGGAGTCCCAAGGAATCAGCCAAAGGTTTCCATTCTGGTGCAACAAGACCAAGACCACTAGGACGGCAGGACAGAGGTCATCACCGAGCCCACCGTGGCGTCACGACCAGGGGCTTTTCATAACCGAAGACCACTTTAGTCAGGATAAGTTGTACTACTTGTACCCTTTCAAATCCGGCCGTTGTGGGATCCCTTCCCACCAACATTTGGGAAGAGGACCAAGGCCACTATAAGTAGGACTTAGCCACCACCATAGAGGGGGATCGGATTGCATCTGATCTAGCTCACAACCCACCAGCTCTCTTGAGCTCAAGAACACCTCACCTTCTGAGGCCAGTTCATCCACTATACTAGCTCATCCTCAGCCCTTCAAGGAAATCCACCAAAAAGCTGGAGTGGGGTGTTACACCACAAGGTGGCCCGAACCAGGATAAACTGTTGTGTCCCTTTGTCTCTTCGAGTTCGTCGCACTAGGCTTTGGAGGATCGCGAGTAGGCAGGCAGGGTAGGTTGAGATCTCCGCACGCACCCCATAGTTCGAACCTTTCAAGGGTTTGTGGAACCCGTAATCCGACAGCCCCCACCCCCTGGGGCGCGCCCCTGTGCCTCGTGGACTCTCCGTGGGGCCCCTTAACTTGTTCTCAACACCAACCTCTCCAATAAATCCCCAAACCTCCAGAAAATAACCTAGATCCGGAGTTCCGCCGCTGCAAGCCTCTGTAGCCAGCAAAAACCAATCGGGGCCCTGTTCCGGCAACCTGCCGGAGGGGGGAATCATCACCGGTGGCGATCTTCATCATCCTGGCGCTCTCCATGACGAGGAGGGGGTAGTTCACCCTCGGGGCTGAGGGTATGTACCAGTAGCTATGTGTTTGATCTCTCTCTCTCTCTCTCTCTCTCTCTCTCTCTCTCTCTCGTGTTCTTGATTTGGCACGATCTTGATGTATCGCGAGCTTTGCTATTATAGTGGATCTTATGATGTTTCTCCGCCTCTACTTTCTTGTAATGGATTGAGTTTTACCTTTGAAGTTATCTTATCGGATTGAGTCTTTGAGGATTTGAGAACACTTGATGTATGTCTTGCGTGTGATACCCATGGTGACAATGGGGTATTCTATTGATCCACTTGATGTATGTTTTGGTGATCAACTTTTGGGTTTCGTGACCTTGGGAATCTATGCATAGGGGTTGGCACACGTTTTCTTCTTGACTCTCCGGCAGAAACTTGGGGGCACTTTATGAAGTTCTTTGTGTTAGTTGAATAGATGAATCATAGATTGTGTGATGCATATCATATAATCATACCCCGCGGATACTTGTGGTGACATTGGAGTATCTAGGTGACATTATGGTTTTGATTGATGTGTGTCTTAAGGTGTTATTTTTCTTCGAACTCTAGGGTTGTTTGTGACACTTATAGGAATAGCCCGATGGATTGATTGGAAAGAATAACTTTGAGGTGGTTTCGTTTGTTCTCTGCTATTAGTGACTTTGGAATGACTCTTTGTTGCATGTTGATGGATTGTTGTATGATCTAATTATGTTATCATTGTCGAGAGAACTTGCACTAGTGAAAGTATGAACCCTAGGCCTTGTTTCGAAGCATGCAATACCGTTTCGCTCACTTTTGTTACTTGCTACCTTACTGTTTTTATATTTTCAGATTACTAAAACCTATATCTACCATCCATATTGCACTTGTATCACCATCACTATTGTATTGGGTGTGTTGGGGACACAAGAGACTATTTGTTATTTGGTTGCAGGATTGTTTGAGAGAGACCATCTTCATCCTACGCCTCCCATGGATTGATAAACCTTAGGTCCTCCACTTGAGGGAAATTTGCTACTGTCCTACAAACCTATGCACTTGGAGGCCCAACAACATCTACAAGAAGAAGGTTGTGTAGTAGACATCAAGCTCTTTTCTGGCACCGTTGCCGGGGATATTAGAGCTTGAAGGTATATCTTTAGATCTTGCAATCGAATCTTTTAGTTTCTTGTTTTATCACTAGTTTAGTTTTTAATAAAAGAAAACTACAAAAAAAATGGAATTGAGGTTGCCTCATATGCTTCAAATTTTTAATGTCTTTCGTGAAAATGATGGAAAGGAAAATTTTGCTCAATTGTTAGAAGAAGAAGTCTATAAAATGTTTGGCACTAAATATTTGAATGATGAGCATGATTGCAATGTTTTTAGTATGAATTCCTTGAATATCCATGATGCTAATGATATGCAAAGCCACAAGCTTGGGGAAGCTATGTTTGATGAAAATGATATTTTTTTGTCCCCCAAGCTTTGATGAGCAAATTTATTTTGATGATAGCATGCCTCCTATTTATGATGATTATTGTCGGATTACGAGTTCCGCAAACCCTTGAGAGGTTCGAACTCTGGGGTGTGTGCGGAGATCTCAACCTACCCAGCCTGCCTACTCGTGATCCTCCTAAGCCTAGCGCGACGAGCTCAAATGGACAAAGAGACATAGCAGTTTATCCTGGTTCGGGTCACCTTGCGGTGTGATACCCTACTCCAGCATTTTGGTGGATTGCCTCGGAGGGCTGAGGATGAACTAGTACAGTGGATGAACCGTCCTCAGGAGGGCAGGTGTTCTTGATCTCAAGGGAGCTGGTGGTGTGTGTGAGCTAGTTCGGCTTGTCCTGCCTCTATGGTGGTGGCTAGTCCTATTTATATTGGCATTGGTCCTCTTCCCAAATGTTGGCGGAAAGGGATCCCACAATGGCCGGATTTGAAAGGGGACTAGTAGTACAACTTATACTGACAAAAGTAGTCTTCGCCTATGAAAAGCCTCTCGTCGTGATGCTGCGGTGGGCTCGTCGATGACCTCCGTCCTACCGTCCTTGTGGTCTTGGTCTCGTTGCACCAAAATCGAAAAGTTTGGTGGATTCCTCGGGACTCCGCACCGGTGGCCTGCCTCCTTTGCACCGAAGAGGAAACCTGCCGCTATGCGCCCGCCTGACGCCCGCCTGGCCTTCGTCGTCATGGCTCACGTCAGCTGAGCCTCATGAGGTAAACCTTGCATAGAACTCTCCACCCCTCGGGAGCCAGCCTGAGGAGGCTGATCCCCTCGGGGGTCTTGGCGTCGTCCGCCTAGCAAGGATTGGCCCCTCGCAAGGGTCTTGAGTTGTTGATGTTGAAGCTGGGCCGTACCAGCCCATCAATGGAGTCACGTGGTGGGCCACAGGCAGGAAGGGCTGGATACCCCCATATCCACGACGCCGATAGTAGCCCCGGGGCCCAAGGCGCGCTCGTACTTGGCTTCCAGGCGAAGCCAAAGGGCAAGTGCAGAGCGTCGCGAGCCCTAACCGCCTACGGCCTTGATGACACGTGGCAGTTGATGGGACGTGGGCGACTCCACTTCACTGCGCCACCTTCATATCTGGCAGGCCTGGTGGTCGCCCGTTGTCAGTGCAGCTCACCCTCCGCAGATTGTCACACTCGGCCCTTGCTTCTTCCTTTCCAATCTTGCTGCCTCGTCCATAGATCCGGCGCCGGCGCCTCGCCTTTCTTTTGGCGCTCGTCATGGCCCCCAGCCGAGGAAGAAGAAGGGGAAGCCGCGTGCCCCGGCCAGTCCTCCGCCGGCCTTGGAGCCAGCCCTCGAGCTGTCGACGATGATCAATGATAACCCACAAGTGTAGGGGATTGCAACAACTTTTGAGGGTAAAGTATTCAACCCAAATTTATTGATTCGACACAAGGGGAGCCAAAGAATATTCTTGAGTATTAGCAGTCGAGTTGTCAATTCAACCACACGTGGATAACTTAGTACTTGCAGCAAAGTATTTAGTAGCAAAGTAATATGATAATAAAGGTAATGGTAGCAAAAGTAATGTTTTTGGGTTTTGTAGTGATTGTAGCAAGAGCAACGGAAAAGTAAATAAGCGAAGCACAATATGTGAAAAGCTCGTAGGCAATGGATTGGTGATGGATAATTATGTCGGATGCGATTCCTCATGTAATAGCTATAACATAGGGTGACACAGAACTAGCTCCAATTCATCGATGTAATGTAGGCATGTATTCCGTAAATAGTCATACGTGCTTATGGAAAAGAACTTGCATGACATCTTTTCTCCTACCCTCCCGTGGTAGCGGGGTCCTAGCGGAAACTAAGGTATATTAAGGCCTCCCTTTAATAGAGAACCGGAACAAAGCATTAGCACATAGAGAATACATGAACTCCTCAAACAACGGTCATCACCGAGAAGTATCCCAATTATTATCACTTTGGGGTTGTTGGATCATAACACATAATAGGTGACTATAGACTTGCAAGATAGGATCAAGAACACACATATATTCATGTAAACATAATAGGTTCATATCTGAAATCATGTCACTCAGGCCCTAGTGACAAGCATTAAACATAGCAAAGTCATAGCAACATCAATCTCAGAACATAGTGGATACTAGGGATCAAACCCTAACAAAACTAACTTGATTACATGGTAAATCTCATCCAACCCATCACCGTCCAGCAAGCCTATGATGGAATTACTCAAGCACGGCGGTGAGCATCATGAAATTGGTGATGGAGGATGGTTGATGATGATGACGGCGATGAATCCCCCTCTCCGGAGCCCCGAACGGACTCTAGATCAGCCCTCCCAAGAGATATTAGGGTTTGGCGGCGGCTCCGTATCGTAAAATGCGATGAAACTTCCTCTCTGATTTTTTTCTCTGTGAGACGAAATATATGGAGTTGGAGTTGAGGTCGGCGGAGCCTCAGGGGGCCCACGAGACAGGGTGACGCGCCCAGGGGGTGGGCGCACCCCCCACCCTCGTGGACAGGGTGTGGGCCCCCTGGTCTTGATTCTTTCTCCAGTATTTTTTATATTTTCCAAAAAGTGTCTCCGAGGATTTTCAGGACATTCCGAGAACTTTTGTTTTCTACACATAAAACAACGTCATGGCAGTTCTGCTGAAAACAACATCAGTCCGGGTTAGTTTCATTCAAATCATGCAAGTTAGAGTCCAAAACAAGGGCAAAAGTGTTTAGAAAAGTAGATACGTTGGAGACGTATCAACTCCCCCAAGCTTAAACCTTTGCTTGTCCTCAAGCAATTCAGTTGATAAACTGAAAGTGATAAAGAAAAACTTTTACAAACTCTGTTTGCTCTTGTTGTTGTAAACATGCAAAGCCAACACTAAGGTTTCAGCAAATATTATGAACTAACCATACTCACATTAACACCTAGGTCTCACAATTACTCATCCCAATGGCATAATCAGCTTGCGAGCCATAATAATAAAACTCGGATGACAACACTTTCTCAAAACAATCATAACATGATATAACAAAATGGTATCTCGCTAGCCCTTTCTGGGACTGCAAAACATAAATGCAGAGCACCTTTAAAGATCAAGGACTGACTAAACATTGTAATTCATGGTAAAAGAGATCCAGTCAAATCATACCCAATATAAACTAATAATAATGAATGCAAATGACAGTGTGCTCTCCGGCGAGTGCTTTTTAATAAGAAGGTGGTGACTCAACATAAAAGTAAATAGATAGGCCCTTCACAGAGGGAAGCAGGGATTTGTAGAGGTGCAAAGCTCGATTTAAAAATAGAGATTGGATAACACTTTGAGCGGCATACTTTCACTGTCAACGCAACAACTATGAGATGGATGTATCTTCCATACTACATGCATTATAGGCAGTTCCCAAACAGAATGGTAAAGGTTTATACTCCCCCAACCACCAACAAGCATCAATCCATGGCTTGCTCGAAACAATGAGTGCCTCCAACTAACAACAGCCCTGGGGAGTTTTGTTTAATTATATTGATTTGCTTTGATCTTTTTGGATCATGGGACAGGGCATCCCGGTTACCGGCCCTTTCTCGTGAATGAGGAGCGGAGTCCACTCCTCTTGAGAATAACCCACTTAGCATGGAAGATAAAGGCAGCCCTAGTTGAAACATGAGTTGCTCGAGCATACAAAACAGAATTTCATTTGAAGGTTTGGAGTTTGGCACATACAAATTTACTTGGAATGGCAGGTAGATACCGCATATAGGAAGGTATGGTGGACTCATATGGAATAACTTTGGGGTTTAAGGAGTTTGGATGCACAAGCCGTATTCCCGCTTAGTATAGGTGAAGGCTAGCAAAAGACTGGGAAGCGACCAACTGAGAGAGCGACAATAGTCATGAACATGCATTAAAATTAATTCATACTGAGTACAAGCATGAGTAGGATATAATCCACCATGAACATAAATATCGTGAAGGCTATGTTGATTTGTTTCAACTACATGCGTGAACATGTGCCAAGTCAAGTCACTCAATTCATTCAGAGGAGGATACCATCCCATCATACCACATCATAATCATTCTAATAGCATGTTGGCACGCAAGGTAAACCATTATAACTCATAGCTAATCAAGCATGGCACAAGCAACTATAATCTGTAAATGTCATTGCAAATATGTTTACTTCATAATAAGCTGAATCAGGACCGATGAACTCATCATATTTACAAAAACAAGAGAGGTCAAGTTCATACCAGCTTTTCTCATCTCAATCAGTCCATCATATATCGTCATTATTGCCTTTCACTTGCACGACCGAACGATGTGTATAATAATAATAGTGCACGTGCATTGGACTAAGCTGGAATCTACAAGCATTCAACTCAAGATAGAGAAGACAAGGTAATATGGGCTCAAAATTAAATAAACAATCATGCATATGAGAGCCACTAAACATTCTCAATATGGTGTTCTAGTCTTGACCCCCAAAGGAAAGAAAAGAAAATAAAACTATTTACACGGGAAAGCTCCCAACAAGTAAAAACAAGAACGAGAAATCTTTTTGGGTTTTCATTTTAATTTCTACTACAAGCATGGAAATTAAACGAGCTAATTTTTTTGGTTTTTCTTAAGGTTTATCGAACGCACAAGAAGAAAACTAGCGAAAGAAAATTAAACTAGCATGGATAATACAATGAAAGAGTATGAGCACCGACGACTAGAATAGTGTGTGAACATGAATGTAAAGTCAGTGAGAAATACGTACTTCCCCAAGCTTAGGCTTTTGGCCTAAGTTGGTCTTATGCCAAGGATAGCCTGGCTGATATCCGTAGTTGTAACTGGGGTCATACTGAGATGCACCAGCAAATGCCTCCTGAGCTGCGGCATGTTGGCGAGCCGCTTCCGCTCTCCCCTCGTGTTCAGGTGCTTCCTCCCTGCTGACAACATATCTTCCTTTTTGCCTGGTAATAAAAAAGGAGAGGAGCAGGAAGAGTAACATGGACAACGCTACGTATGTCAAAGATTAGTCGATACTAGAGGAATTGTTCATTCCTCTTAAGAAAATGATGTTGGACCATAGAGTCATAATCTAAATAAGCAGGAGGCAACATCATATCCCCCCTCTCGTGGGGCTATACCAAGATAATTTGCCACATGGGTCGCATAAATTCCTCCAAATAAATCTCCAGCTCTACCATTATTATGCAACCTACATGCAACTATTGCCCCCAAGTTATAATCTTTATAACCTAACATAGCACTCTTGAGGACACAAAGATCAAGCACACACATATGACAATGCTTCATCTTTACCGTTAATGCATCTACCAATCAAGAGAGCAAAATAATGTATAGCAGGAAAATGAATGCTCCCTATGGTAGCTTGTGCAATATACCTTGATTCTCCCACAGTAATACTAGCAAGGAAATCTCTAAATTCAGATTTGTGGGGATCATTAATATTGCCCCACTATGGAAGTTTGCAAGCAGTTGTAAAATCCTCTAAGTCCATGGTATAAGATGTATCATAAATATCAAAAAGGACATTAGGAGGATTACGCGTACAGTTATATTTAAACCTCCGCACAAAGGAATCAGTCAATTGATAGTACTGAGGACACTTATCTTGTAAGAAGTCCTCCAGATCAGCATTACACACATACGCGTCAAATTCCTCCTTAAAGCCTGCCTCGACCATAAAATCGTCGGATGGCCACTCACAAGCTCGAACATCTGCGTCCCTCGGTAATTCAACATCTTGCTCACGTATAGCAATCCTGGGTCCTTTCTTTACCGAGGAACCACCTTGGTACATTCTCCTGGACATAATTCTTTTTCTGAAACATTTCTGAAATTTTAGTAACTTCAAAATAAAAGTGAATTATACTAAACAAGATTGATAGCAACTACTCCTACAAGTGCCTAGAGCCTATATCATGCATTAGAATTACTTGGGACCTCATAAATTTAACATGCAAGCTCAAGAACAGGGTCACCTATGTAGCAAAAATTTGCAATGAATAAGGCACTAGAACAAAAACTAATTGGACCAATGGAGGAGTCACATACCAAGTAACAATCTCCCAAAGCAATTTTGTGAATGGAGCTTTGAGCAAGGAGATCGAAAATCGTAGAAAAATGAGCTAGAACTCGTGCTTGAGCTGGATGGGTATTTTTTTGGGAAGAATATGGAGTGTGTGGGTGCTGGCATAAGTGGAGCGGGGCACCAGGGGCCCACGAGACAGGGGGCACGCCCGGGGGGGTGGGTGCGCCCTCCACTCTCGTGGCCTGGTGCTTGCCCCTCCTGTAGTGATTTTAGTGCCTAAAATCCTCAAATAATCCATAAAAATCATACTAAATTTGCAGGGCATTTGGAGCACTTTTATTTTCAGGATATTTTTTATTGCACGGATAATTCAGAAAACAGATGGATAATACTATTTTTGCTTTATTTATTCTAAATAACAGAAAGTAAAAAGAGGGTACAGAAGGTTGTGCCTTCTAGTTTCATCCATCTCATGATCATCCAAATGAATCCACTAACAAGGTTGATCAAGTCTTGTTAACAAACTCATTCCGAATAACACGGAACTGGAGAAATTTCGAATAACACTAAGTTACCTTAATGGGGATATGAAAATCCCCAACAATAAGAATATCATAGTTTTTCTTGACAGTCGGGAGAGGAAATTCAAAACCTCCAATAATGATAGTTTGAACTTTTCCAATAGAATTGATGCTATGAACTTGAGATTGTTTCCTCGGAAAGTGTACCGTATGCTCATTACCATTAACATGAAATGTGGCATTGCCTCTGTTGCAATCAATAACAGACCCTGCAGTATTCAAAAAGGGTCTACCAAGGATAATCGACATACTATCGTCATCAGGAATATCAAGAATAACAAAGTCCGTTAAGATAGTGACATTTGCAACCACAACAGGCACATCCTCACAAATACCGACAGGTATAGCAGTTGATTTATCAGCCATTTGCAAATATATTTCAGTAGGTGTCAACATATTCAATTCAAGTCTACGATATAAAGAGAGAGGCATAACACTAACACCGGCTCCAAGATCACATAAAGCAATTCTGACATAATTTCTTTCAATGGAGCATGGTATAGTTGGTACCCCGGGATCTCCAAGTTTCTTTGGTATTCCACCCTTAAAAGTGTAATTAGCAAGCATGGTGGAAATTTCAGCTTCCGGTATCTTTCTTTTATTTGTAATGATATCCTTCATATACTTAGCATAGGGGTTTACTTTAAGCATATCAGTTAAGCGCATACGTAAGAAGATAGGTCCAACCATTTCAGCAAAGCGCTCAAAATCCTCATCATCCTTTGTCTTGGATGGTTTAGGAGGAAAGGGCATGGGTTTCTGAACCCATGGTTCTGTTTCTCTACCGTGCTTCCTAGCAACAAAATCTTGCTTACATAACGTTGATTCTTTGATTGTGGGTTATCAAGATCAACAGCAGGTTCAATCTCTACATCATTATTTTTGCTAGGTTGAGCATCAACATGAACATTATCATTAACATTATTACTAGGTTCATGTTCGTCACCTGATTGTGTTTCAGCATCAGAAATAGAAATATCATTGGGATTCTTAGGTGTGTCTACAGCAGGTTCACTAGAAGCATGCAAAGTCCTATGTTTTTCTGTTTCTTCTTTTTGGAAAAACTAGGTGCCTCTAAATTACTTCTTTGAGAATCTTGCTCGATTCTCTTAGGGTGACCTTCAGGATACAAAGGTTCCTGAGTCATTCTACCAGTTCTAGTAGCCACTCTAACAGCAAAGTCATTTTTATTATTTAACTCATCAAGCAAATCATTTTGAGCTTTAAGTACTTGCTCAGCTTGAGTAGAAACCATAGAAGCATATTTGCTAATGAGTTTGAGTTCACCTTTAACTCTAGCCATATTATCGCTCACGCGTCCTATCTCGAAAGCATTATTCTTTAACTCTCTACCAACATAAGCATTAAAACTTTCTTGTCTAGCCATAAAGTCATCAAATTCATCTAAGCATGGGCTATGAAATTTAGTAGAGGGGATTTCAACTTTATCATATCTATAGAGAGAATTTACCTTTACTACCTATGTCGGGTTATCAAGAAAATGTGGTTCTTCAACAGGCGGTATATTAAGACCATGTATTTCTTCAATAGGAGGTAAATTCTTAACATCTTCAGCTTTAATACCTTTTTCTTTCATTGATTTCTTTGCCTCTTGCATATCTTCAGGACTGAGAAATAAAAAACCTCTCTTCTTCGGAGTGGGTTTGGGAATAGGCTCAGGAGTTGGCTCAATTGGTTCAGGAATTGCCTTAGGAATTGGCTCTGGAAGAGTCCAATTATTTTCTTTAGTCAACATATTATTCAATAGCAATTTAGCTTCGTCGACTGTTCTTTCCCTGAAAACACAACCAGCACAACTATCCAAGTAGTCCTTGGAAGCATCGGTTAGTCCATTATAAAAGATATCAAGTATTTCATTTTTCTTAAGGGGATGATCAGGCAAAGCATTAAGTAATCGGAGAAGCCTCCCCCAAGCTTGTGGGAGACTCTCTTCTTCGTTTTTCAAAAAATTATATATTTCCCGCAAGGCAGCTTGTTTCTTATGAGCAGGGAAATATTTAGCAGAGAAGTAATAAATCATATCCTGGGGACTACGCACACAACCAGGAGCAAGAGAATTAAACCAAGTCTTAGCATCACCCTTTAATGAGAATGGAAATATCTTAAGGATATAATAATAGCAAGACTTCTCATCATTAGTAAACAGGGTGGCTATATCATTCAACTTGGTAAGATGTGCCACAACAGTTTCAGATTCAAGGCCATAAAAAGGATCAGATTCAACCAAAGTAATTATTTTAGGATCAACAGAGAATTCATAATCCTTATCAGTAACACAGATAGGTGAAGCAGCAAAACTAGGGTCAGGTTTCATTCTAGCATTAAGAGACTGCTGCTTCCATTTAGCTAATAACTTTTTAAGATCATATCTATCATTGCAAGCAAAGATAGCTCTAGCAGCTTCTTCATTCTTAACATAACCCTCAGGAACAACAGGTAATTCATAATCATTCGGAGAACTTTCATCATCACTATCATCAATAATAGCATCTTCAATAATTTCATTCTCTCTAGCCCTAGCAAGTTGTTCATCAAGAAATTCACCTAATGGCAAAGTAGTATCATGCACAGAAGTAGTTTCCTCAAAAGTATCATGCATAGTAGAAGTGGCATCATCAATAACATGCGACATATCAGAATTCATAGCAGTAACAAGTTTAGGTGTCACAAGCTTACTCAAAATAGAAGGAGAATCTAGTGCAGAGCTAGGTGGCACTTCCTTACCTCCCCTCGTAGTTGAGGGAAAAATATTAGTTTTTACGTCTTTCAAGTTCTTCATAGTGATCAACAGTTATAAATCCCAAGTGACTCAGAGAATAGAGCTATGCTCCCCAGCAACGGCGCCAGAAATTAGTCTTGATAACCCACAAGTGTAGGGGACCGCAACAGCTTTCGAGGGTAAAGTATTCAACCCAAATTTAGTGATTCGACACAAGGGGGGCCAAAGAATATTCTTGAGTATTAGCAGTTGAGTTGTCAATTCAACCACACCTGGATAACTTAGTATCTGCAGCAAAGTATTTAGTAGCAAAGTAATATGATAATAAAGGTAAAGGTAGCAAAAATGATGTTTTTGGGTTTTGTAGTGATTGTAGCAAGAGCAACGGAAAAGTAAATAAGCGAAGCACAATATGTGAAAAGCTCGTAGGCAATGGATTGGTGATGGATAATTATGTCGGATGCGATTCCTCATGTAATAGCTATACCATAGGGTGACACGGAACTAGCTCCAATTTATCGATGTAATGTAGGCATGTATTCCGTAAATAGTCATACGTCCTTATGGAAAAGAACTTGCATGACATCTTTTGTCCTACCCTCCCGTGGCAGCGGGGTCCTAGTGGAAACTAAGGGATATTAAGGCCTCCTTTTAATAGAGAACTGGAACAAAGCATTAGCACATGGTGAATACATGAACTCCTCAAACTACGGTCATCACCGAGAAGTATCCCGATTATTGTCACTTCGGGGTTGTCGGATCATAACACATAATAGGTGACTATAGACTTGCAAGATAGGATCAAGAACACACATATATTCATGAAAACATAATAGGTTCAGATCTGAAATCATGGCACTCGGGCCCTAGTGACAAGCATTAAGCATAGCGAAGTCATAGCAATATCAATCTCAGAACATAGTGGATACTAGGGATCAAACCCTAACAAAACTAACTTGATTACATGGTAAATCTCATCCAACCCATCACCGTCCAGCAAGCCTGCGATGGAATTACTCCCGCACGGCAGTGAGCATCATGAAATTGGTGATGGAGGATGGTTGATTGTAAGTGCATCTAGTGCCCCTTAGTGATTTTGGTGTATTGAAGACTTATAGGTTAAGGGACTAATGCATTTGTGAGTGTACACATGTCTATAAGTCTATGGGGAGTTTGATATTTACAGGGAAAGTCAACCCCTAAAAATGAATATCTTCGACTGAAGATTTTGGTTAGGTCGTGGAAGATCTACATCGACGAACTTCACTGTTCTGCTTCTCAGTTCGTCGTGTTCTTCATCCAGGGTAATTAAAAATTACATTTACTACCCCTTTTGATTCGAAATTTCACAACAAAATCTTCAAAGGTGTTTTATTCTTCAAATCCTCACACACAAAACATGTCACTATTCATCTGTTCTTGATTCGTTTCTCTAAGCATCATTTTTCTTGAAGATTCCTCAATTGTGTGGATCCTCGATCTATACAACTCTGGAACCTAAGACAAAGAACGCTTAGTGAAATTCTTCAAGGCTCATCTGGTCAAATTCCTCAAACATGTTCCTTTTGAAAAATCTTCTGAGAATGCATATGACCTCTCCAAATTCCTCGCAACTATACTCTGTTCACAGGTACTCATGTCCGCTCCTGAATCACTAGGTTCTCATCAACTTAACTCATTTGCAGCGTTCCTCGAAGAAAAGTTGCATACTTCTTCAGAAAATTCGATTGTTCAAATTCCTCATCTTAAGAATATGGCTGATGGTAAGAGGCCGCAGAAAGGAGGAAAGAAGCCTGAGGTCATGACTGCTTTTGAAATCCCTGAGGACCTCTATACTGATTATTGCACACCTGATGAGGCTAAGTACGGAAAAGAAACTAAAACTCAGCGCAAGGTGCGCATATAGAAAATTGAACGGAGATGGGCAAGAGAATGGAGGGAGTACAGATATGTGACTCCAAAGTATATGAAGAAATTCGCACTTAATCCTCCATGCCCAAGAGCTCCATTGGCACCTGACCAAGTGGCTGACCCCACCAGCATCAAGCATGGTGAGGACATTCCTCAAGAATGGGCCAAACGCCAAGCTAAGTTGGCAAGACAAGCCAAAGAAGCAGTGAGGAAATTCAATGAAGAATCTGCTGCTGCTACTGCCACTAAGGCCTCTGTCAAGCCAAGAAAATCAATGGCAAAGAAGCCTGCTCACAAGCCAAGTGCTTCACCAACTATGCCCTCACGACCAAGTTCCTCAGCAATGCCCTCACGGCCAGAATCTTCAAAGCCCTCACGGCCAGATTCTTCAAAGCCCTCATGGCCAGTTCCAACAACTGCTCCTCCTCCAAAGTCCTCAGTTGCTCCGGCAAAGTCCTCAACACCTGTACATCTGGCCATGTGCCAAAGGACAACAGGCATCTCTATTGCCTCTGGTGCCTCAGCAAGTTCCTCAGCTGCACCAAAATCTTCATCAGGCTCCACTCTGTTGAAGACTAAGGCAACGGCTGGTCGAGGTCCTCGGCCAAGTCCAAAGAAGAAACATGTTGCCTTCCACGTGTCATCTGACGATGAAGCTGATGATGATGAACTTGCAGAAATCATCAGAGACCGACAAGAAAGGGCCACTAGAGCCAAAGGCACAAATGTGCCACTGCTTTTGGATCCACGGGTGATCCTTGATTACATTGTTCTCTGGCACAAGGATCCAAATACTCCTATGCCTGATTTCAAGTTGACTCCTGGTCAAAGTCACATGCTGACCCATTTCATCACTGAAGAGAAATGGAAATTTGAGAAGGCCAGGAAGATCAAGAAGACTCAGTTCAGAAAAGAGAAGTTCCTAAAGAATAACATTGTCAATATGACACCTGATGAACTCCTCAAGATCCAAGCTGAAATCAAAACCCTCAGCAACGACTTCAATGCTTACTATGCTGATTGGCAAGGAGCCAAAGTCAGGTTTGTGAAACTGACTGAGAAATTCACAAATGTTACAGCCCCATCGCAACAAGAAATTCCTCATGCTGAAGCATCTGCTCAGCCAACTGAAGAACATGCCAGCACCACTGATATCATTCAGGCTGCTGAAGAAAATGCTAGTTCCAGGGCTGATGACTCCATTCCAGTCGCTGAAGAAATTGTCAGGGCATCCACTAGTGGTGCGCCTGAAGAAATTGAAAAAGTCAGGGCAACTGCATCAGTTGCGCCTGAGGAAATTAAACCAGAAACCTCAGTTCCATCTGCGCCTACCCCAACTCCAATTCTTCCATGTGCATTCGATGTGAAGAAGACGAAGGCTGCAGAGCGAGCTGTAGTGAAGAAAAGGAAAGCATCCAGTGCTTCAGAATCTTCATCTCCGAAGAAGATGAAGCCTCTGACAAGCTCTATTGAACATCCAATTGATGTTGTTCCAATTTCCACCATGTCATCAAAGGACCTTGTTCCTTTTGGTGAGGAATATGTGATCCCAAGCGGATCTAATGAAGAACATCAATCTGCTGCTTTGTCAGAGCAGGTTGATGAAGAAATTGAAGTGGATGCGATCCCTTCAACACCTGTTGCTTCCTCGCAAATGCCTCAGTTCACTGTTGAAGAGGCTGGCGTTGAAGAAATTTAAGATGAAGACGTGGACATTGGCTGCACAACGCCCGTGATGAATGATGACTTTTGGGAAAGTCAGCACCCCAATACTCCACTCTTCACCCCGCTTCAACAAATACCTCAGTCCCCTACACCAACTGTTCAAATGGGCTCTGAAGAAACTCATCCCACCTCGTCTGTGCAAGAAGACATTCCAGCTGTTAGTGCTGAAGAAGCTGCTGTTGTTGAACCCTTGAACATGCAACCTGCTACTGAAGAGGAACCAGAAATTCCTCAGCCTGAAGAACCTGAGATTGCGATTCCTGAGGTTGTGATGCAACTCACTGACACTCCAGTTCCCAAGCCAACGGATCCATTCCCAAAGAAGCAAAAGTTCAAGGCTGAAGATTTCTTCAGTGAGCATGTGTTCTTCACTGACTATAACCCCTATGACTCTGCTCGCATAAGGAAGAGGCATTTCTGGACTGCTAGTCAAGCCAATTTCTATTCCTCAATACTGTTCAACAAAGACAAAGTCTTCGATCATGAACACATTCCTCATGTACACATGGAGTCTCTGCCGTGCTTCGAGCCAGTCCTCAGTGTTCTTCACGATGCTGGACTGCTAAATTTCTGCACTGACATCTGTGACTGGAATGAAGAACTCATTCTTCAATTCTATGCAACGCTGCACATCACAGGAAACTCTAAAGATGTGAATTCATGGGCGCTAGACTGGATGTCTGAAAATACTCACTACAAGGCACCAGCAGCTGAATTGCTTCGTGCCCTCCCACTCAGTCCTCCCCTTGACGGTGCTCGTTGTGTCTACAGTGAACCAGAACTTTCAAATCATTTCATGCAAGTGTTGATGAAGCCTTTGAAGCCAGGGCAGGCTCCTCGAACCAAATTTCTCGTCAAGGAATTACTATATGTGCCCCGGACTGTCTATCGCATTCTGTCGAAGACAATGAGTCCTATCAAAGGCCACGACTCAAATGATGAAGAGGTCGTTGGCATCATGAAGAACATACTTTTCAATATCATTCATGGCGTTCCCGTCAACTTCCATGATTTCTTCATGAGGACTCTGGCGAATATTGCTATGTACCCATTTGAGCTGAAGCCTTATGCACCATGGATTATGAGATTCATCAGGACAAGGGCTTCACTAAATTACAAAGCTGACACCTTGAACCATGGCAGCTACTTGCCCCCGATTAAAGTCCTCAAACAGACATATTCCTCAGCTGATAACAAAGGCAAGGCAACTGCTGTGATGGATGAAGGCATTCGTCCATTGGATGGTCAATTTCGCAAGGCTGCATCCTACTCCACCAATGATGACTCTGCCACACATGACTCTGCCACCAAGCAAAATCCTCAAGCCACAGCTCCCAGGGTGATGAATGATCGTGAGTTACTCCTTAGTCTTCATCAGAAGGTTGATCGCAATCATAAATGGGTCAATCATCAGTTTGGTTCAATTCTTCACGACATGACCTCAACACACAATGCAGTGAAGAAAAACCAATACTACCTCCATGAAACCTTCAACCGTACTTGGGTTGTTCTATCTCATGTCTACAACGCTGCAGATCTGAAGAATATGGGTCTCAAGGAAGAATTTGACTGGTCTGCACCTCCACCGAAGAAATTCAAGAAGGTCAAAGTTCCTTCCTTGGTGGCCAGCTCCTATTCTTCATCACGCGAGACTGATGAAAATGAAGACTTGGACGACACTGCGGCAGGCCCTACTACAACAACCGACCCCAACAATGCTTGCGCTCCTCCATCAACTTGATATTCTTCAGGGGCGTTAGTCCTCAGTTTCGATCCTTTTGGTCATTCGATGACAAAGGGGGAGAAATTTGAGTTAGTCTTCAAGCGGGTCTAGTATATGGGCGTTTTTCGTTTTTTTGCTAAGTTACAACTCTTGTTCTTCTGAAACTTTATTGGATCGAGTTGTAATCTTAAACCCGATGGTGCCCTGATATTCTTGATGCATTGTGCTTTGATACTCTCGATATGTTATTCTACATGCTTGTTCCTCATTAATATTATTACATGCATGCTGAATTTCATCAGGCACCATATTTCATCATGCATTTCAAATTCTTCATATCACATGTCAAATGCGTGTATGAATTACAAGATATAGGGGGAGATCTCCATGATTCAACTCTTCAAGTGTGCATTGCTTCAAAAGCAAATTCTTCACTACGCACATCTTCAGGGGGAGTTCTTCTATAACTTGCAATCAAATTCCTCAATATCAGTACTTACACTTCACATGTTTATCCCCGTTGAAAACTTAACCTATATTGTCATCAATCACCAAAAAGGGGGAGATTGTAAGTGCATCTAGTGCCCCTTAGTGATTTTGTTTATTTAAGACTTATAGGTTAAGGGACTAATGCGTTTGTGAGTGTACATAGGTCTATAAGTCTATGAGGAGTTAGATATTTACAGGGAAAGTCGACCCCTAAAAATGAATATCTTCGACTGAAGATTTTGGTATTTCTGAAGACTTTCATGAAGACTTTGAAAGTGAAGAAATTGGTGTTACCGTGAAGACTTGATATTCATGCGAGGAATATGAAGCTTGAAGACTTTCGTTTTCATAGTTTTGTTTTTCTCTTTCTTCAGTCATAGGAAACACCGTACTGTTAAAGGGGGTCGAGGAAATACTAAGGAAAAATTTCCAAGTGATGCTCAACTCAAAATCCGACACCTACCAAACCCTTCGAGTGAAGCCTTTGGAAATCTCATACAGTTCAGTCAATTTCTTCAGTGACAGAAACTCTGGTCGCTGAGGAATTTGTTCTGACTGAGGAGTTAGGAATTCGCCAGTGCGGATTGCCTACACAGTGAGGAACATGATAGCCCTGAGGAATTTGATAGTCAAATTTCCGACCGTTGCTGTACTACGCGCCAGCTGTCCCAAAATATCTTATCCACCTAACGGTCATATCAGACAAGGGCATTTACGTCTTATCATGTCGGGCTGCTCCCTAGGCTATAAATAGCCCCCCCCTACAACCACTAGCTGGTTGGCTACTCCGAGAGAAACTGACACTTGTCATTTGAGAGCAACACATCCACCGAGGACTTTGAGCGAAAATCATCGAGTGAGGAAAAGCCCCAAACCCAAACACCTACAAACCCAAAGTGATTGAGCATCACTGAAGAGATTGATCCTGCGTGGATCCGACGCTTGTTACCTTTGAAGACTGTGCTTCTTCCAGACGGTTAGGCGTCATGGTCTAGAGCATGCAAGAGGAATTGTTGATCGCCGAGTGACCGAGTCTGTGAAGGTTTGGAAGTCGCCTGAAGACTTACCACGAGTGATTGGACGAGGTCTGTGTGACCTTAGTTCAAGGAGAATACGGTGAGGACTTGGTGTCCTAAGCTGCGTGCTCAGCGACTGGGTGTCCGGGACTGTGTGTCCTCGAGTTTAAATACTCAACTGCTCCAACCAGACGTACAACTGAGAGAGCAGTTGGAACTGGTCTAACAAATCATTGTCTTCACCAACCTTACTGGTTCTATTTCCTCAACTCTTTCATTTCCTCATTACTGTGTTGAGTGATTGTTCATATCTATGTTTGAGACTTTGACTGAAGACTTTCTCAATTTCCTCAGTTCAATTTCTTCAGTCTGTTTGTCTTCATCTTGTGTTATCCTGTGTTTACGCTTTCTGTACTTTGTGCTTGTCTTCATTTCATCATGATGACTATGTCTGTATCCTGTTATGCTTACTTCTGAGTACTTATTCTGCTGCTAGTAGCTCTTCGCTAAGGAATTTCCTCACCGGCAAATTCCTCAGTGAAGAATTTATAAAAATCACCTATTCACCCCCCTCTAGTCGATATAACGCACTTTCAATTGGTATCAGAGCAAGCTACTCCCTTGTTCTGTGTGATTTTTGTTTAACCACCTGGAGTTCTAGTTATGTCGACCGCAGGTATGATCAAGGTCTCCGCTGGGTGTCCTACCTTCGATGGCACGGACTACCCCTACTGGAAGAATAAGATGCGAATGCATCTTGAAGCAATTGACAACGATCTCTGGTACGTTGTGGAAAATGGTGTTCCCTCAGTCACACCTTCTCTGAATGCTGCTGATGTGAATAGATTCAAGCAACTCGATTCTCAAGCGAAGAATATCATCTGTGGCCATCTGAGTAAAGGACAGTATGGTAGAGGGAGTGCTTTGGAAACTGTTAAGCTTATCTGGGATAGGCTCTCCAAAGTAAACGAAGGAGTCTCAACTCAACATGACTCTCATGTTGACGTTCTTCACAATCTCTTCAACCGCTTCAAAAGACTCGACAATGAAAATGTTCAGCAAACCTTCGATCTCCTCACTGACATCTCAAATGAGCTTCAAGCGCTTGGCGCCACTGACATCACCGACCATGAGGTGGTGAAGAAATTGCTGAGATCGCTAGATTCCTCATTCGATACTCTGGCACTGATGATTCAAGAGCGAGCTGATTACAAGTCACTTGATCCAGCTGATATCCTCGAGAGGCTAAATACTCATGAGTTCCACCTTGCTGAAAAGAGAGATCTCTATGGTTCAAGCTATGGCAAAACACGTGCCCTGAAGGCCAAGGCTATGTCTGAATCTGACTGTGAAGACTCTGGTAGTAGCCTCGGTGATCCTGAAGAATTGAGCCAGGAGCTAGCACTACTCTGAAGAAGTTCCAGAAGTTCTCAAGATGTGGTCGCTTTGGAAAATCCTCAAGAAGCAGTGATTCCTCATCAAGTGACTATAAGAGAAGACTTTGCCACAAATGCAAGAAACCTGGTCACTATATTCAGGATTGTCCTCAATGGGAAAAGGAATTAAAGAAGAAGAAATACAAGGATTACAGTTCTGATGACGCTAAGAAGAAGAAGAAATCTTCAAAATCTTCATCATCAAAATCCTCGAAGTCTTCATCTCACAAGAAGAGCAGCTCCAAGAAGGCTCGGGCATTCATTGGCAAGGAAATGGACTCTGAAGCTGAATCTGAGGAACATGAGGAAGAGGAGGCTTCTGAGGAGTCCGAGACTAGAGTGGCGAGTCTGGCTCTCGCTACTGCTTTTGTTAGCAAGTCTATTTTCAACTCTGAAGAAATTGACCACACCAACAAGGCTGACGAAGACAATGATGACTACACTCCTACCTATTGCTTCATGGCAAAAGGTGCCAAGGTAACAAAATACCCCTCTCTAAATCTAGTGAGGATGAATCTGATGAAAATCTTAAGCCCAGTTACTCTAAACATGCTAAGATTGCTGTGAAACAACAAAAGGCTATTGAAAAACTTCAAAACATGCTAGACAAAAGTGATGATATGTTGGGTGATGAAATGGACCGCACTGAAGACTTAACTGAAAATCTTCAGAGACTTCAGTCTAAGTTTGACAACCTTCAAAGTCATCATAACACTCTCTTATCTGATCACGAGAAGCTTTCTTATGAATTTCTTCAAAGAAAGCAAGATCTTGAGAAGCTAAGAGTGAGTTATGAAGATCTTCAGAAGGATCGCGATTCATTACTTGCTCAACAAATCAGCGCTACTCAAGAAGAATTTGTTCCTCCATGCTTAAAGTGCATTGAATGTGAATCTGCTAATTCTTCACCTAAATGTCCAAATGTTTCAACTGTTACAAGTTCTTCACCTGCCTTGGCTATCACTAATTCCTCATCTGAGGACATTGCTAGTATCACTAATGATGCAGGGCTGAAGGAATTGTACACGACAGGCATGTACAAAAGCCTCAAAGGGCATCAGATTCTTTGTGATGTTCTCAAAAAGCAGATCCTCAACAGAAACCCTAGGAAAGAGGGTATTGCCTTTGAGAGGAAACTCAATGCTGATGGAACATATTGGAAGCCTGAGCAGTACCCCAAAACCTCATGTTTGTTGCAAAGGGACCTCTAGTTGATCCATCTAACTTATCTGGCTTTACATGTGAATCTTCTCATTCTTCTGACGAGTCATTTGACTCCAACTATAAACTGTTCAAAAATCAGAATGGTGAAGTATTTGCTAGATATGTTGGCACTAACTGTAGGAACGGTTCCCCTATGAAGAAAATCTGGGTTCCCAAAAGTTATGTTGAAAGTCTTCAGGTGAATGTCCTCATGACACCACCTGTGAAGAATAGGAACCCTAGATCAAACTCTTCATATGGACCTAATTCGTCATATGGATCCAAGTCCTCATACGGACCAAATTCCTCACGTGGATCAAATTCCTCAAATGGATCAAAGTCCTCATATGATCATCATCGTGCTAACCCCTATGTTTCGCAGGGTAGAGCTAAGGGCTATGAATATGCGCATTATATTTGCAGGGTAGAGTTGAGGGTTCCCAAAAGTTATTCTTCAAATCATTATGTTCATAAGTCCTCAAAGAATTTCTCTGCTTATTCATATGCTTACCCTAACCCCTCTTATGTGAAACGAAATGGTTTGGCTTCCATGCCACCATTCTCATATGGTACTCGCAGAGTGATGAACTCTTTGCCACCCCTTCAGATGCGGGTGGTGAAGAAAAAGAACTAATCTCTTATGCAGGGTCAGGTCTCCAGACGTGCTTTAAACGTCTGAAGAATTTGCTGGAGGCCTGACAAAAATGCATGAAAGGACACAGGCGAATCATGATGAAATGAACTTTCATTTCACACATCCTCACACTGAAATATCTGTTTTATTGTTTGATGGAATTCATCTGATGAACTTGATATCATATTCTTCACTGATGAAGTATATGAGATCGTAAGTTGCACTAATTCATCTGCAGGATTATCAGCCCAAAGCCAACGAGTGGGTTCTAGATAGTGGATGTACAAATCACATGACGGGTGACAAGAGTCTATTGATGGATCCTCCCTTAACACGATCACATCTGAAGCACATCATCTTCGCTGACAAAGTCAAAAGTCAGGTATTGGGTCTAGGTAAGGTTGCGATCTCAAAGGATCGACACATGGACAAAGTCATGCTTGTCGAGTCCTTAGGATACAACCTCATGTCTGTCTCAATGCTTGTTGTCTTTGGAAGATATCGATGTGTTGTGATCATGGAAGCTGACTATTCCGAAGTCTTCGAAGTCTTTAGGAGAGGAGATCTGTATATTGTTAATTTCTCTACAGGACCACAACCAGCAATGTGCTTACTTGCAAAAGACTCAGAAGGCTGGCTATGGCATCAACGACTTGGTCATGCTGGCATGAGGAATCTGAACACGCTTGCGAGGAAGAAGCATGCCATTGGCATTGAGAATGTCAAATTCCTCAAGGATCACTTATGCGGAGCTTGTGAAGCTGGAAAGATGACAAAGGCCAAGCATCCAGCGAAGACTATCATGACCACTACTCGTCCATTTGAATTGCTTCACATGGATCTCTTTGGTCCTAATCATTATTCTGCTGTTTCAAATGATGCATCTCTATATGGCTTTGTTATTGTTGATGACTATTCTCGTTACACATGGGTACACATTGTCACTTACAAACATGAAGTGCAGGAAATCTTCAAATGATTTTCCTCGAGGGCTTCAACCAACTTTGGTGTGAAGATCAAGCACATCAAAACTGACAATGGGACTGAGTTCAAGAATTCCGGTCTTGATGGCTATCTTGATGAACTTGGTATTACTCATGAGTTAGCTGCTCCTTATACTCCTCAACAGAATGGCGTCGTGGAGCGCAAGAACAGAACCCTCGCTGAAATGGCTCGCACTATGCTTGATGAATACAAAACACCGCGTCGTTTTTGGATTGATGCAATTGATACTGCGTGCCACATCATCAATCGGGTATATCTTCACAAATTCTTCAAGAAGACTGCCTATGAACTCCTCATTGACAAGAAACCCAATGTGAGTTACTTTGAAGTCTTCGGTGCTAAATGTTGGATTAGAGATCCTCATCACAATGCTAAATTTGCACCGAAAGCACATGAAGGTTTTATGCTTGGTTACGGAAAGGACTCGCACACCTACATAGTCTTCAACAACGTTCTTCACAAGGTTGTTGAAACCGTAGATGTGCGGTTCGATGAAACTAATGCCTCGCAAAGAGAGCACCTACCTTCTGTGATAGATGAACCAGAACCTGAGGATTCTATCAAGTTCAAGGCTACTGAGGATGTTATTCCTACCGAAGAATCTGTTGAAGAATTCATTCCAGAACGTGAAGAAAATCGAGCTGGTGCACCTGATGAAAATGTTGAAGAAAATGATGCTGAAGAAAATGCTGATCAAATTCCTCAACGACAACCTATTCATCCTCGCATTGCAAAAGAAGTGCAAGTTGAAAAGATCATCAATGACATTCGAGCGCCAGGTCCTCTCACACGCTCAAAAGCTTCACATTTATCTAACTTTTGTGGGCACCATGCGTTTGTCTCTATTACAGAGCCCACTAAGGTAGATGAAGCATTTCTGGAGCCTGAGTGGATTCAAGCCATGCAAGAAGAATTACATCAGTTCGAGCTCAACAATGTCTGGGAACTGGTCAAACGTCCAGACCCTCGCAAGCATAATATCATCAGCACAAAGTGGATCTACCGCAACAAGCAAGATGAAAATGGCCTTGTGGTGAGGAATAAGGCACATCTTGTAGCTCAAGGCTACACACAGGTTGAAGGAATTGATTTCGATGAAACTTTTGCACCTGTTGCTAGACTTGAGGCTATTCGCATATTACTTGCTTATGCTAACCATCATAATATTATCTTATAGCAAATGGATGTGAAAAGTGCATTCCTCAATGGTAAGCTTGAGGAAGAAGTATATGTTGCTCAACCCCCAGGTTTTGAAGATCCAAAGAATCCTGACAAAGTCTTCAGACTCAACAAGGCCCTGTATGGCCTCAAGCAGGCCCCTCGGGCGTGGTATGACACTTTGAAGGAATTCTTCATGAAGAATGGATTCACACCCGGTTCACTCGACCCTACTCTCTTTACTAAATCTTATGATGGTGAACTGTTTGTGTGCCAAATATACGTTGATGATATTATCTTTGGCTGTACTGACCAACGTTATAGTGATGAATTTGCCTATATGATGAGTGAAGAATATCAAATGTCTATGACGGGAGAGTTGAAATTCTTTTTAGGTCTTCAAATTCGTCAACAGCACAATGGTATATTCATATCTCAGGAGAAATACCTCAAGGAAGTTCTGAGGAAATTCGGCATGCAAGACTGCAAAGGCGTCAAAATTCCTATGCCCACAAATGGCCATCTATGCACTGATGAAAATGGTATTGACTTTGATCACAAGGTATACCGCTCCATGATTGGCTCGTTATTGTACTTATGTGCATCTAGGCCAGATATAATGCTTAGTGTTTGCATGTGTGCCCGATTTCAAGCTGCACCGAAGGAATCACATCATAAGGCTGTGAAGCATATTCTTCAATATCTAGCTCACACACCAACGCTAGGATTATGGTACCCCAAGGGCTCTACTTTTGATCTCATTGGATATTCTGACTCTGACTATGCTGGCGATCGTGTGGACCGCAAGTCAACATATGGTACTTTTCATTTCCTCAGACGTTCTTTGGTCTGTTGGTCCTCGAAGAAACAGAACTGCGTATCACTGTCTACTACAGAGGCTGAGTATATTGCTGCTGGTTCTTGCTGTGCTCAACTGCTATGGATGAAGCAAACCCTCAAGGACTACGACATCAACGTGAAGAATGTGCCTCTCCTCTGTGGCAATGAGAGTGCCATCAAGATTGCTCACAACCCAGTTCAGCACTCGAAGACAAAGCACATTCAGATTCGTCATCATTTTCTTCGTGATCATGTGTTGAAGGGCGAGATCTCCATTGAGCACGTGAAGACTGAAGAACAGCTAGCCGATATCTTCACAAAGCCCTTGGATGAGAAGAGATTTAGCAAGTTGCGGTGTGAGCTAAATATCTTAGAATATTGGAATGTTCTCTAAAAAGGACACACGTCCTGACACATATGCAAAATTGATGACCTAGATGTGCAACACATGAAGAAACGTTTTTCTTCAATCAATGAAGAATAACACTCTAAGTGTGAAGAAATTAATGAAGAATTTGATTCTCAGAACCCTATGACAATTGTACGCGGTGTCTGAAATCATCATTCTTATAAGGTGGGTCACGCCACCACCAAAGTTGAAAATCTTCATTTTTGAAATTCCTCAATTTTTTTAGATTCTTCAGTTTTTCAAATTCTTCAACTTTGCAAAATCTTCAATGTTTTCGTCGTTTTTCTTCATTGGCTATATATATATGAGTTTATGTCCTATACAACATTCACTTATGGCTAATTCTTCAAGTTGCATTTTTTTGCTAAGTGAATGTGATCGGACCCTTCCCTCTCTATGCTATACTCAACCCAATCTATTCACAAATTATTCATGTGCTTTCTATTTGAAACTCGTTCAAAATCTTCACTGTGTCCTTGTCAGCTGAAGAATTTGCGAACGAACTTTAAAATTAATCTTATCCAAATTTTTCGGTTTTACCGCTCAATCTGTTCCGGATTCCACGAAAGACTTATCTATTCACCCACGATCTAACACGATCTCCTCTCCTTAGTACGTGGGTGACACATGTCAAGCGAAGGAGAAGGGTCAGGGGCAGGTTAGTCCAAAATCTTCGGGCGAACAGTTTTTCACTGCGACTATAAATACCCCCTCATCCCTTCCTCACTTCCTTTTCTCCGCTCGACCGCTCTCTCTCTCGCTCGAGCTCCTCAAACCCTAGTGCCGCCGACACTCCATCGTCGCCGGTGAGGAAGATCTTCACTGCCTCGACCTCTTCGCCGTCGTACTCGCGCCGTCCGCGGAAATCTTCACTCCGCCGCCGCCGTAGTTGTCTTCCTTCGCCAAGTTAGGGCGTGGAAGATCTACATTGACGAACTTCACTGTTCTGCTTCTCAGTTCGTCGTGTTCTTCATCCAGGGTAATTAAAAATTACATTTACTACCCCTTTTGATTCGAAATTTCACAACAAAATCTTCAAAGGTGTTTTATTCTTGAAATCCTCACACAAAACACCTCACTAGTCATCTGTTCTTGATTCGTTTCTCTAAGCATCATTTTTCTTGAAGATTCCTCAATTGTGTGGATCCTTGATCTATACAACTCTGGAACCTAAGACAAAGAACGCTTAGTGAAATTCTTCAAGGATCATCTGGTCAAATTCCTCAAACTTGTTCCTTTTGAAAAATCTTCTGAGAACGCATTTGACCTCTCCAAATTCCTCGCAACTATACTCTGTTCACAGGTACTCATGTTTGCTGCTGAATCACTAGGTTCTCATGAACTTAACTCATTTGCAGCGTTCCTCGAAAAAAAGTTGCATACTTCTTCAGAAAATTCGATTGTTCAAATTCCTCATCTGAAGAATATGGCTGATGGTAAGAGGCCGCAGAAAGGAGGAAAGAAGGAATTCGTCAGGCAGCGCATCGCTCCCCTCCAGTGCCATTATCGCCCAATGTGGGACCTTGCGGGCGTCGACGATCCGATGAGGCTACAGAGGCCATCACAGGCTGCCAGGACCTTGAGCATGGTGCTCAAGCTCCTGACGGGCGAACACGAGCCTGCTGACCTTCCGGGGGGTGGCTCTTCTTTATCAGTGCTCGAACAAGGCGGCCTTTGCCAGGCACATGCCCCTGTTCGACGAGTGGGGGTTACTTCCGGAGTGCCTTGAGGGGCCCCACGAGAACCCCATCTTCGTGGCTCCCCTTCTACTCGATCCTGCCACGTGCGCCCCAAATTTGGAAGCAGGGGAGCGCTCGCAGCCCGCGGCTGTTGAGGGCTCCTCCGGAGGCTTGGTGCCAACAAGGGCCCAAGAGATTGGGGCTCCTGAGGTCCTGAAGGGGGGCACCATGGACTTGGCGCGACCCCATGCTCTGGAGGCGGGGGCCCCTGACGTCCGGGGCGATGGTGTCGAAGTGGCTACCGACAGTGAGGAGTCCACCGATGGCTCCGGAGCCATGCACCAGGAGATCCAGTCAGGCGCCGCTGCGCCTGGGATCCCTGCCCTGGCTGGCCCACCAAACGCTCCTCCTCCCGAGGGTCGCCCACAGGGGTCTGCCGGCCCCGCCTCTGCCTTGAGTCGCTCCTGAAGAGGAAGAGGTCCCTGTGCTGTAGCGATGGCCCCCGTCAGCCATTGAAGCCGAGGACATACGTGGTCGCCGATGAGTAAGTACCTTTGCTCTTGATTTCTTGCGTGCCGCGTCTTCTTATAACCAGGGTCCTGCAGGGCTCCCACAAAGGGGAAACCTCGGGAGGTGGGCGCCCCCAAGGATCCCAGCTTGACGCCCGCACTCGCCCCCCAGCGCCCTGGTCCTGTGCAGGGCGTGGGGCTGATTCCAGCCACCGCGACACCGCGAGGGTGCCCCGGAACCAGGCTCCTTGCTCCCTCTCTCCACGACTCAGCTCGTGAGACGGGAGATGCACCAGCGATCCTTCCTCTTGTCGTTGCTGGTAGGGGGGTGTTCCCCGGGTAGCCTTCGTCTTCGGGTTGTGGGGCTACGTCGGCCAGCCCCCGGCCGGCGGCTAGCGGGGCGCCCAGCGCCTCCCGGGCGGCCTCCGAGGCCGACGAAGGTCTTGGCGATGCGCTCGCGCTCGCTCGTGGGTGCATTGTCATGCGCTTCGAGTTCTTCGGTGAGGCGATGCGTGAGATGATCCATCTTGGTGGGGAACTCACCAACGTCAACACCAGGCTTGAGGCAGAAAACCGCCGCCTGGAGCATGAGTGGTAGCAGGTGAAGGTTGCCATCAACCTTGGGAGACTTCAGCGTGACGAAGCCGACACGCGTGCAGCGGCCTCGCTCGCGACTTCTCGCGAGGCTTGCGCCCGCGCCATGGAAGAGGCCGAGGCAGCCAATCGCTGTCGCGAGGGAGCCGAGGAGCAGGAGCGAAAGCTTCTGTCTTGTAATGTGGCCCTTGAGCGCGAAGTCGAGGAGCGTCGTGCCCTCCTGGCCTCCTCACCAGGCGAGGCGGCCTTCGCCGAGGCGGAGCTCCTGAGGCGCCACGAAGACTTGACGTTGGAGGCCCTGGAGCACACCATGGCATTGAAGAGGCTAGAGGTGATGGAGCGTCAGGCTGCCGCGGCCGAGGACGCTGTTGTCGCCCGGGAAGCCCAGGTACTGCTGGAGGTGGAGGAGAGGGTGGCGATGGCGTGTGCTGACTTGGCGGAGGGGCACCGCCTAGATGTGGAGCTGCTCAAGGCCGAGCTGGAAGGTAGGACCTCTGCCCTGAAGGCTAAGCTACAGTCTATGGAGCAGCGTGAGAGCGCTACTCGGGAAGCCCTGATCTCTCCCGAATCTTCCTTGGCCTCCGCATGAGCTGAGCTGTCTTCCGTTCAGCAGCAGATCAAGGCCACCGTGTCCCTGGCAGAGAGGACCATGACTGAAGCGAATCGCCGCCAAACGCTTCAACGCGAGGATGCCTCGATGCTTCGGGGCCTCATACTCAGAGCAAATTCCGCCTTGGGCACCATCTGTGACAAGAGCACTCCTCACCCACACGAGAACGACTACGCCAACCACCTCAACTTCTTCATCGACATCGTAACCCGCCTGGAGGCTCGGGCCGCAAAGTCTCACGACCTTGTAGCAGAGAGGGGCTGGGGTCTTCTGGGGTGCACGTTCTTGCGTGTGTTCAGCCACCTCCTCAACCGTGACCCCCACTTTGACTTGGACGTTGTGCTGGCCCCCGTGCCTTTGGTTGTTCAGGACAACCTGATCGCATGGGTGGACGACCACGTGGACTCTCTGGTAGAGGAATTTGCTCCGGAGGACGACACGGTCGTGATTGCGGCCGGAGGAGATGGCACGTGCATCAATAATGAGGAGGACGGTCGCCATGACGCAAGTAGCATAGACGGAGGTGACGAGGAAGGCGCATCGAGCTAGGCCCGTATTTCTCTTTTTTTTTCACCTGTATGACAAAAGCTTGAACACACCCTTGTGAGAGAATTTTGAGAAGGGGGGGGCTTATGATGTATGAAACCCTGAAATGCTTTCGAAGGGCTTGCCGACGCCTTTCCCAGCGAGGAACCTACCTCCAGGCAGGGCCCTGCTCCGCCTGTGCGAGGAGGGCCCTGCTGAGGGAGTCCTGGATTAAGGGGTCCTCGGGCGTCCGGCCTATTGACATGGGCCGTACTGATGGGCTGTGAAGATACAAGACCGAAGACTCTCACCTGTGTCCGGATAGGACTCACCTTGGCGTGGAAGGCAAGCTTGGCGCCCAGATATGAAGATTCCTTTCTCTGTAACTAACTTTTTACAACCCTAGTTCCCTCCGGTGTCTATATAAACCGAAGGGCTTAGTCCGTAGAGGCAATCATAATCATACAGGCTAGACTTCTAGGGTTTTAGCCATTACGATCTCGTGGTAGATCAACTCTTGTAATACTTGTATTCATCAAGATCAATCAAGCAGGAAGTAGGTTATTACCTCCATAGAGAGGGCCCGAACCTGGGTAAACATCGTGTCCCCCGCCTCCTGTTACCATCAACTTTAGATGCACAGTTCGGGACCCCCTACCCGAGATCCGCCAGTTTTGACACCGACATTGGTGCTTTCATTGAGAGTTCCGCTTTGACGTCCAAGACAGGATTGATGGCTCGCCTTGTTGTCAAGGACAGTATCACCTCCAGAGGAGCCCAGGTCCCACGTCAAACCCTACGGTTGGGCGGCTTTACCATGACCGCTCGTTTGGCCGTCAAGCCAACGATGACTTCTCGGGTCATCAAAAATTGCCTCTGTGTTGACTCCGAACGCTGCAAACGGATGGATCCGACAGAGTTGTCATCTTTAAACAAACTCCTTGATTGCATCGCCGCCCTGGAGGTCGCTATAGACTATGATTGGATTGGGCTTAAACCCTATCAGAGAGAAATCAAATCTCCACCGATCACCCATCAGGTAGCGGTAATCGAGGAGTGAAGCAACAAATCTCCCTCTATATTTAGGACGAACTATGTTCGGATTTCCAGGCTTAAAGAGTCGGATACCCGTCTACGGAACAACACGCCTTGCCCTCCGAACTTAGAATCGGACAACGGGCCTGAAAAATCAGTTGATATCCCGGAGCCCGAACTATTAAGTTCAGAAGTTTCTTAGACTCTGGATCCCAAGTTGGGTCAGGGTTCGGACTTAAATCCACCCACCCACCCAGATACACACGATCTTATGAACATACGACAATAGTTTCAAGAAATGGCCCATCACTTTTGGGCCAGATTCCTCCTTGTTAAAGACAAGATCAAAGATTGCCGCGACGAAGACACGATCTCACTATTTTGCAACAATTGTACGGACGAGGGAATCCTCAATGCCATTAACCACCATCGCGTGTTACACTTTGCTGACTTGGCAACCATAGTACAGAAGTACTGCGGAATGGGAAGCGCCTGGAAAACTCATGCAGCTCCCTGGGAGCCACCAGTTTCCACTCAGCCCCTCGTCCGGGCAAAAAGGACGCACCCTCATGGGTCGCCCGATCCAATAGTAAATAAATCGAAACCCATTATGGGGCGCGAAACCGTTCTGGAGGGATGGCTCGATAGGCCATGTAAAATACACACAACACCGGATACCATATCAACCCACAGCCTTAGAGCATGTTGGATACTCCGGCAAGTGGCCAAGAGCGGCGAGGGTCTCCTCACCAAAAACACCGCAGAGCAACACTCCATGGAAGACGAGGACCTCCGAGTATTGATGGTCTTCGAGACTTTTGCCTCAAACAATAGGCGCAAAAGGGCACTCCGCGGCCTCGCTGAAGTCTACCAAGTCGCAGCAATAAACCCGTCGGAGGACACGACCATAACCTTCAATGCCGGTGACAAACCAAAATTCGGGACAGTCCGGGCACCAGCCGCCTTGGTCCTCAGTCCAATCATGGACGACTTTCGGCTTTACCAAAGTGCTAATGGATGGTGGCAGCGGACTAAACCTCATTTACGAGGAAGCACTCAACAAAATGGAAATAGACAGGAGCCACATTGAGCAAAGTAGCACGACCTTCCGAGGAATCATTCCTGGTCGGGAGCCGCGATGCACTGGAAAAATCACACTCAACGTGGTATTCGGCACGCCGGAGAATTATTGGTCCGAAGAGATAACCTTCCAAGTGGCCCCTTTCAACAGTGGATATCATGCCCTATTAGGGCTAGATGCATTTGCACGCTTCCAAGCCATACCTCATTACGGGTACATGATGCTCAAGATGCCCGGGCCCAATGGTATTATCACTCTTGCTAGTGATCCGGACATAGCACTCCGCGCTGAAAACAAAACTGCAGCCCTGGCCCTCGAGGCATTGTCTGAAGCCCTCACGGCCGAAGAGTTAACCGCACTATGCTGCACGATGGATATGGACGACGTGATCCTAGAAAAACGACCCAAATCCACCTCCTTTAAACCAGCAGATGAAATAGTCAAATTTCAAGTCCACCCGACTGACCCCAAGAAGACAGCATCCATCGGGGCACAGCTGGAACCAATGGTTGGCGCCACGCTACGGAAGTTCCTGCGCGAGAACTGGGATATATTCGCCTGGCACCCTTCTGATATGCCGGGAATCCCATGCAGGTTGGCTGAACACAACCTAAACATACTGAAGGGATATAAACCGGTCAAGCAAACACTGTGGTGCTTTTTTGAACCCAAATGACAAGCTATGGGGGAGGAGCTAGCTAAGTTAATCGAGTCCGGATTCATCAGAGAAATAAAACACCCGGACTAGCTGGCAAACCTGGTGATGGTGCCAAAGAAGGATAAATCCTGGCGCCTATGCATCGATTTCAAAGACCCTCACAAGGCCTGCCCTAAGGATCCATTTCCCCTCCCTCGCATTGATCAGATTATTGATGCTACAGCCAGACACGACTCATTGTGTTTCCTCGACGCATACTCCGGATACCATCAAATTAAAATGAAGGAGTCCGACCAAGCCGCAACAACATCCATTACCCCATATGGGTCGTTCTGCTTCAACACTATGCCCTTCGGACATAAAAATGCCGGTGCCACCTACCAACGCATGATTGAAACATGCCTGGAGAAACAGATCGGCAAGACAGTTGAAGCATATGTAGATGACGTCGTCATCAAAACTAGGCACGTCGAGTCATTAATAGACGATCTACATCTCACATTCGACAACCTCTGTGCATATGACATCAAGCTCAATCTGGAAAAGTGTGTTTTCAGTGTTCGCGCTGGAAAAATGTTGGGCTTCATCATTTCCAACAGAGGAATTGAGGTGAACCGAGCTAAAATCCGAGCTCTGTTACAGTTGGCTACGCCAACAGACCTTAAACAAGTCCAAAAACTAACCGGATGTGTGGAAGCTTTAAGCCACTTTATCTCCAAACTAGGAGAAAAAGCATTGCCACTTTATCGCCTTCTCCGACGCACCGATCACTTCGAGTGGACGGACGCAGCAACGGCCGGACTGGAAGAAATATAGGCTCTTTTAGCGAGCAACCCAATTCTGGTCGCACCGAACATCGGCGAACCCATGTTATTATACATATCAGCAACACACCAGGTCGTGAGCGTGGTGCTCGTCATTGAACGAAAGGAGGACGGACACAAATTCCCGCTTCAGAAGCCGGTATACTATGTGTCCACTGTCCTCACACCATGCAAATCTTGGTACCCTCATTACCAAAAAATAGCATACGCGGTCTTCATGGCATCCCGGAAGCTACGACACTACTTTCAAGAGTGCTCAATCACGGTGGCCTCCGAAGTACCACTCAATGACATAATAAACAACCATGATACCACAGGCCAGATCGCCAAGTGGACCATTGAGCTCCTCCCATTCGACATCACATACAGATCGCGCCGGGCCATTAAATCCCAAGTACTGGCCGACTTCGTCGCTGAATGGACAGAGGCCAAACTCCCTAAAGAGTACGACACATATTCCAACTGGGTCATGCACTTCGATGGCTCCAAAATGTTGGCGGGCTTAGGAGCGGGTGTTGTCCTAACATCCCCCACTAGAGACACGGTTCAGTATGTACTCCAAATATAATACACAGACTCCAACAATGCAGCCGAATATGATGCCTTATGGCATGGTCTTTGGATGGCTGTCTCCATGGGCATACAACGCCTGGAAGTGCACGGGGATTCAAACCTCACAATTTCTCAAATAAATGGAGAGTCGATGCCAAAGATACGAAGATGGCGGCTTACCGTAACACCGTTCTCAAAATGTTGGCTCGGTTCGAGGGGCTCGAGTTTCATCATGTGGATCAAGAAAGTAATCAAGTGGCGGACGTCCTTGCTCGCATTGGCGCCAAGCGCGACCCCGTCCCACCTAACATCTTTCTGGAAAGGCTCTTCCAGCCATCCGTGGTGTGGCAAGGGGAGAGCGACAACACCAGTCCGGATCCGACTATAAACCCAAATTCCGAACACACCGATATCATCGGGGGCTCAGTCATTGCCCCATGGACCGAACCCTTTTTGGCCTACCTTAATAGGCGAGAACTCCCTGAGGATAAGAATGAGGCGTGCCGCATTGTCCGGCGCTCGAAAGCCTACAAGGTTCACGACGGAGAACTCTACAAGAAAAGCGCTGCCGGAGTACTTCAAAGATGTATCTCCGAGGAAGAGGGGTGGAAGCTCTTGGTTGAAATTCATGCTGGTCTCGGTTGTCACCACGCCACGGCTCAGGCTCTTGTAAGCAAGGCCTTCCGTATAAGTTGCGAGCAGATGCACAGGACCTTATCCAACATTGCGTCGGATGCCAGGTTTTCACCAACCAAGCCATATGCAACCCACCGCTCTACAAACAATCCCCATCACTTGGCCCTTCGCGGTCTGGGGGCTTGATATGGTCAGACCCCTTAAAGGAGGAAGCCATAAAAAAATTATCTGTTGGTCATGGTGGATAAATTCACTAAGTGGATATAGGCCAAACCAGTTAAAACGGCCGAAGCTGGAGCAGTGATAGACTTCATATCCGGTGTTGTGCACCGTTATGGTGTCCCACACAGCATCATCACCGATAATGGCTCCAATTTCACAGCCGATGAGGTGAAAACCTGGTGTGTTAATCTGGGCATTAAGCTTGATTACTCGTCCGTCTATCCCCCGCAAACAAACGGTCAAGTCGAACGAGCCAATGGTCTTATTATGAGTGGCATTAAGCCCAGACTAGTGCGGTCTTTGAAAGAATCAGACAAGCACTGGGTCGAGGAGCTTGACTCCGTACTCTGGGGGCTGCGGACCACGCCCAATCGCACTACCGAATATACACCTTTCTTCATGGTGTACGACGCTAAGGCTGTGTTACCCTGCGACATTATTCATGACTCACCTCGAGTGTGCATTTATGAAGAGAGAGAGGTCGAGCTTGATCGAGAGGACAACTTAGATGCCCTGGAGGAGGAGCGCGACGTCGCAAAAGCCCGTTCCGCATTTTATCAACAACAGGCCCGCACATATTAAAGAAGAGAAGTGTGGGCCAAGACTTATAATGTTGGCGAACTAGTTCTACGCTTGCCAGAGAAGAAAAAGGACAAACTTAAGCCCAAGTGGGAGGGTCCCTTTGTCGGTGTCAAAACCGGCGGATCTCGGGTAGGGGGTCCCGAACTATGCGTCTAAGGCTAATGGTAACAGGAGGCGGGGGACACGATATTTACCCAGGTTCGGGCCCTCTCTGTGGAGGTAATACCCTACTTCCTGCTTGATTGATCTTGATGATATGAGTATTACAAGAGTTGATCTACCACGAGATCGTAGAGGCTAATCCCTAGAAGCTTGCCTATGATTATGATTTTTCTCGTCCTACGGACTAAACCCTCCGGTTTATATAGACACTGGAGGGGGCTAGGGTTACACAGAGTCGGTTACAGAGAACGGAATCTACATATCCGAATTGCCAAGCTTGCCTTCCACGCAAAGGAGAGTCCCACCCGGACACGGGACGGAGTCTTCAATCTTGTATCTTCATAGTCCAACAGTCCGGCATAAGTATATAGTCCGGTTGTCCGAGGACCCACTAATCCAGGACTCCCTCAATAGCCAATAAACCAGGCTTCAATGACGATGAGTCCGGCGCACAGATTGTCCTCGGCATTGCAAGGCGGGTTCCTTCTCCGAACACAAAGTAAATCTTGAACACAAGAATTGTGTCCGGCTCTGCAAAACAAATTCCACATACCACCGTAGAGAGCACAATATTCCACGAGTCTAATCTGCTGACAACTTTTCCATAGCGTGACATCACACCATGGCCCGGTCATTATTCGAACCATTTTCTCAACCTGCTACTGCACATCTTGCGAGGCAGTTTTATTGGCACGTCTTGTTGAAGCAGAGATCATGTCCCCTTATCACGGGATTCTCATCAATACGGGCATGGGTAACCCAACCGTGCCATTAGCACGACACTTGGGGAATAAGCAAGTTTCTAGGGCAAGTGGGGAGGAACATGACTGCCGCCTTTATAAAGGGATGACGATTCCCCTTTTTCACCCACGCCTTCTTCTTCCTCTGCTTATCCATTCTCGAGCTCCAACACCCAAGCTTTCACCTTCTCCGCAAAAACATTTCAAACATGTCCGGAGCGGAAGGCAAGTGGATGGCCTCCTCTGTTACGAAGGAGGACATCAAGAAGCTTCGGGACGCCAAATACCTATCCACAGACATCACACATCGGCTTCCGGCCAAAGGGCAGATCATCCCTACCCCGAAACCCCAAGAAAGGGTAGTATTCCTCTCTCACTTCGTCCGCGGGCTAGGATTCCCCCTCCACCCGTTCGTCCGCGGACTAATGTTCTACTACAGGCTGGACTTCCATGATTTGGGCCCCAACTCCATCCTCAACATCTCGGCGCTTATTGTCATGTGCGAGGCCTTTCTCCGCATCACACCCCACTTCAGCTTATGGCTGAAGACCTTCAACGTGAAGCCAAAGGTGGTGAGCGGCCAACAAGCGGAGTGTGGAGGCGCCATGGTGGGCAAGATGCCCAATGTCACCAGGCCCAAAGGCTCCTTTGTGGAGACTGTGAAGGGGTGGCAATCGGGGTGGTTCTACATCACCGAGCCGCGCGACGCCAACTGGGAGGCGACCCCCGAATTCCGATCCTGCGTCCTCATGCGGCTCACCTCCTGGCAAGAGAAGGGCGTAGCCTGGGGCTCAGCGGAATAACTGACCGGACTTCAGACATGCGTCCAAAATATGATAAGCACGAAAATCAAGCTCGTCAATGTGGTCCAAGTTATGCTCCTCCGCTGGATTCTTCCGTGTTAGAGACAGATTTGCAATCTGTGGGAGTTCGACCCGACCGAACACCAGACGCTGCGAGAGCTCTTCAGCACAACGCACGAAGACGCCTGGAAGGTGCTCTTCAAAGTCAATGAGGTATCACCACCCACAACCGAAGATCGCGGGCTCAGCGCAAAACACTGAGTCAATCCGGTAAGTTTTCATATTTGCAAGATATGCCTTTCACTAGCACATCCGTGGGAGGAATCTAAGCCTCCATGCCAATCTTACAGGCCTAGGTAGCGATAGCGGAGCAAATTAACTGTCCGGCTACGCTACCCGAAGATCCAGAATCGCCTCTTCTAATGAAGATGTTGTTTCCGGCGCCCTACGAGGTGCCGGAGAAGAAGGCCAAGAAGACGGGCGTGGGGACCAAAGACGGTCTCTGGCGCAAGGTTGCATCGGACATGATGTCCGAAGACACCAAGACGCACTCGTCCACCAAAGACGAGGAGGAGGAGGAAATCCATCCCCCCTAATGGGGGGGGGAGAAGAGGAAGGCCGCCACGCACGGGGAGGCTGAGGTGTCCAAGAAGGGAAAAACCTTCCTTCCGGACCACTCCACCGCAGCCACCAACAACGACGAGGAGTGGGAACCCAGGGTCAAGCCCCTGGCTAAGTCATAAGTATCCGGACACAATCGTGTTTCCGATATGTTTGCTTTATCACTTCTTAACGCGCCAAACGTGCACCTGCAGTCCGGCAAAATCCAACATCGAGATATCCTCCTCTTCGGAGGGATCGCTGGACCCGTCGGCAATGAACAACGATTCTCTTCCGACAGCCTCCTCCCCCAAGGCCGCGGACGACACCGAGGTGTTGTGTCAAAGGATACCAGGCCAAGGGGAGATAGTTCCGGAGACGCCTCCAAGCGAAACCGCGGTTGATGGACACATGGGGGAAAGACCCCCATGGACTCCGATAATGGGGGCCGCAGTCAGTTTGGCCCCCACCGAATACGGCTCCAGAAACCCAAGTGGTTCCGGATTCAGGCAGGTAACCTCTCCCTAAGGAGGGCGAGCTGCCTGTACCGATAACCTCTGTCCATCTAGAGGCACCAGACAGTTTGCTGGAAACGCTTCACGGCGCTTCCATTGATGAAGAATACCGTACTCTTATGAGTATGGTGATTGAGAAGGTCCGGTCCACCAATAGCAGGTTGCCCGAAGCCTGCGCTAGCCTTCTAATAGGCTTTGAGGTAAGTAATAAAATTGTGAGAGAATATCACAGTGTAGACAGTAGCCCCTGATGCTCTGTTTGGTGTTCGGAAAGAAAAGCCGAACAAAGGATCAAATAATATTCACAGGAGTCTAACATAAGATGTCTATGTTAATAAGCAACCATCGCTGCTGGCTGCTGCCGCTCGTACTGCAGAGGTCTCTGCACTAAAGCAGGACCTGAAGCGGACCGAGGGAGAGCTCATCCTCGTGAAGTGGCAGCTGGAGGAAAGTCAAGGTACGTAATACCCTGTCTGTATACTTATGAAGGATAAATCGTTTCTGCTGATAAAAGCGTTATGAACTTTTATAGGGGCCACGACTGAAGTGGCAGCCCTTAAGAAGGCGCCGGCTGAGGCCGAAGACAAAGCGGCCAAGGAATGCACCGCGTGCGAGAAGCAAGAGGCCCAGGTCAGCGAGGTCCAACAAGAGCTCCAGGATTTCATTCAGATGTACGAGTCCTTGGAGCGTGACTCTAAGGCTCAAGAGTCCGAGCTTGCCAAGGCTCTCCAGAGCGCACAAGACACCAAAGCCGAGGCCCAGAAGGCCCTCCAGGAGATCCAGGCGGCCAAGAAGATTGCGGCAGGTAAGGTATTTGTTATGCAAAGCAAGCATGTGAAGGAGACATTCTTTTTACTTACCCAAATTTGGAGTTCTTGAGGAGCGTTTGCGGATCTGCCGCGCAGCATATCAGATGCCGCAGAGTTCTACCGAGCCGAAGAAGGGACCTCAACGGAGAAGTTGTTCTGGTCTCAATATATTGGGACAGAACATCCGATGCCCTTGAGCGACCAGCTGAAGCAACTAGTCGAGATGCACACGACAGCCGAACTGGCCATGAAGGACCTCATAGTCCAGCTATGGCCTGCCGAGCCTATGCCCAGCAGCTACTTCGGACTCGTGAAGCGCCTTGTGAGTGCCTACCCATGACTTGAAGTCATAAAGCGGTCGGTTTGCATTGAAGGTGCATGGATGGCCTTTGCCCATGCAAAGATGCATTGGGCGAAGAAGGACACCACGGCGCTGATGACCGAGGGCCACCGAAGGGCAAGGAGCACCGCCAACCTGAAAATTATTATGACAGTGTCCTAAAGGGATCCCGCCTTGTGGCGGAGACTTGTACAAAGGATGTAATCTTTGAATGAGTGTGTTTGTTTTATCCTGTAATATGAAACAAGTTCATTTGCGCAATATAATGCTTGTTGATTTAAAATTGTACCTCATGTGCGGCCGTTTATAAAATCTGAGGGTTGGCCAGTCGTCGGCTTTTGCCCCCATGTAACTAGTACAGGGGTGTTCGGGATAAATCTAGACACTCTTTATCCATGTTTTGGGCCCTTTAAGGAGGTGTCTAGCACGATGAACAAGGCAATCGGACTATACAGCTTTATCACCCCCACTTAGCCATAGGGGTTCTATAATTTTAAATTTTGGCGTAGCCCCTGGTATTCGGAAGGCCGAACTTGGGGTGCTATACACGCCTAAATCGGACAAAGACCGATTCCTCGCATAAAGCGGAAAAAATCTTTAAGGATTTGAAACCTCTCGAACAGCGACCAGCTCTCGCCGCATCATGACAGTCAGTTTTCGGCTTTTTCTACTGAGGTGCTCGTCCAGCAGAACCGGGACACAATCATAGTAGTTCTCCCTTTACTACCCTAGCCGATATAGCGGAACGTAGGGTAGCAAGCACAGGAGCCGGGCAACCCAACTATTGACCCAAGACATGATTTGGAGCTGATGCATATAATGCTATAAGTTCGGGGTGCCGCACTATTGAAAGTGTTCGGACTTTCTTGCCGTGTTATGGGGTACACTGAAGCCCATGGCGAACTGAACGTACCAGAATGTACGGGTGTGATTTGTAATAAATAAATAGTCAAGGAAAAAAATGAAGTAATAAGCTGACGCTGCAAATTATTTTCCATTGTTATTTGAGTAATACGTCAAGGCGTATGTATACAAGTAGTGTGATAAGCAAATAGGGCTATTTGACATGCCCTAACCAAGAGCGAGCTGCGTGTGGGTATGTAAAATAGGTACAACGATCGTTAGCAGAGACCAGTTGGGGATTCCCTTGTACGTCAAAGCTCCTTGCTTCCTTGGTGTATCCGTCCCGTGATGGGTCCAATGATCAGGTTAACGGGAGAGCCTCAAGAAGAGAAGAACCTGAAAGAAAGAAAAAGGTTAAGGTATGCAGATCCCTGGGCGGTTGAGCCGCATTGTGGACCGCGGTCTAGCTATGCCTCCGTCTATGCTCATGGTATTTTAAGTGTGTAATTATGTACCCGCGGTACGAATTTCACCGCTTGACTGGGACTAGGACGGAGGCCGAATTGCTAGGTGAGCTCTGGACAGGCCGGACGATCCTGTTGCAGAGTGGTTTGGACTCGCTTGACGGTGTCCGGGGGCTTTATTGCCGAATTGAGGGTCTGCCTAAGGAGGCTGCTCTGTACTTCTGTTGCAAGGGCCGTGGTGTGTTCCTTCGTACGGAGGGAGCGATCTATATTTCCATTGACTGTTATAACACCGCGAGGTCCTTGCATCTTGAGCTTGAGGTAGGAGTAGTGTGGAACCGCATTGACTCGAGCGAATGCGGTTCGTCCAAGTAGTGCATGATAACCACTTCGGAAGGGGACGATATCAAAGATTAACTCCTCGCTTCGGAAGTTGTCCGGGGATCCGAAGACCACTTCCAGCGTGATTGAGCCTGTACAACAGGCCTCTACACCTAGTATGACACCTTTGAAGGTGGTTTTGGTGGTTTTGATCCTTGAGGGATCGATTCCCATTTTCCGCATTGTATCCTGATAAAGCAGGTTCAGGCTGCTGCCAGTGTCCATGAGGACTCGTGTGAGGTGGAATCCGTCAATGATAGGGTCAAGGACCAGTGCGACTGAGCTGCCATGACGAATACTGGTCGGATGGTCCCTGCAATCAAAGGTGATCAGTCAGGAAGACCATGGGTTGAACTTTGGGGCGACTGGCTCCATCGCATAGACGTCCCTTAGTGTGCGCTTCCGCTCCCGCTTGGGATGGTGGCGTATATCATATTTACCGTTTTGACTTGGGGAGGAAATTTCTTCTGTCCCCCCTGCGTTCGGTGGTCGGGGCTCCTCGTCGTCATCACTATGCGACCCCTTTTCCTTGTTTTCGGCATTTAGTTTGCTGGCCTGTTTAAATACCCAACATTCTCTGTTGGTATGATTGGCTGGTTTATCAGGGGTGCCGTGGATTTGACATGGACAATCGAGTATGCGGTCTAGACTGGACGAGCCCGGATTGTTTCTTTTAAATGGCTTTTTCCATTGACCGGACTTGGAGCCACTGAATCCGGCATTGACGGTCGTGTCTTCGGCGTTATCGCCATTATTGCGACGCTTGTCTCTATTGCATCGGGGCTTGCTGTTGCTATCTCTAGCTTCTAAAGTGCCAGGATTTCTTGATGTGTTGTTGCTACACGCCAACCAGCTATCCTCGCCTGCACAAAAGTGGGTCATGAGTGTCGTACGGGCTGCCATGGACTTTGGCTTCTCTTGGCCGAGGTGTCGGGCGAGCCACTCGTCACGAATGTTATGCTTGAAGGCCTCTAGGGCTTCGGCATTCGGACAGTCAACGATTTGGTTCTTTTTAGTTAAGAACCGAGTCCAGAATTTCCTAGTTGACTCTCCGGGATGTTGGGTTATGTGATTTAAGTCATCAACGTCCTGTGGTCGCACATAAGTGCCCTGAAACTTGTCAAGGAATGCATCTTCCAGGTTCTCCCAACTGCCAATGGAGTTTGCCGGTAGACTATTCTACCAGTGCCGAGCTGGTCCCTTGAGTTTTAGTGGGAGGTACTTGATGGCATGGAGACCATCGCCGCGGGCCATGTGAATGTGGAGAAGGAAATCTTCAATCCATACCATGGGGGTCTGTTGTCCCATCATATGTTCAATGTTCACGGGTTTAAACCCTTCTGGGAATTCATGCTCCATTACTTCGTCGGTCAAGCATGGGGGGTGTGCGGCGCCTCTATGCCGGGCTACATCGCGACACAGTTCGGATGAATTTGGTCTGTTGTATTCGACCCGGATGGATTTGTATTTAGTATATCCGGCGTGGCGGTCATCATCACGCGTTGGGGCGCGCCCTGCGATCCATAGATCAATCTTGACTGTCCTGCTTTGTTCTCCAATTCGTCTCGCAGGTCATGCGCGTAGCCCCGGGTCTTCGTGTTTTTATTTGCTCGGCGACAAGGTGCGGGCTAGTGTTCGGACTGATACGCTGCTTTGTCTCGGCCATGAGGTGGTCGGTCAGCCGCATCTTGCGCTGGTAGTATAGGCTCTAGTGCCTCGTCTTCGTATTGAGGTAACAACCTGCGCCTCGGGTAACTTTTGGTTGGGCGCTCGAGTCCGTATTCCTCGGCCGCCAGGACCTCAGTCCATCTATCAGTGAGAAGATCTTGATCAGCTTGAAGCTGCTGCTATTTTTTCTTCAGGCTCATTGCAGTGGCTATAAGCTAGCGCTTGAAGCGCTCCTGCTCGACGGGATCCTCAGGCATAGTAAATTCTTCGTCACCGAGGCTCACCTCGTCTTCGAAGAGCGGCATGTAATTGTCATCTTCCAAGTCTTCGTCCATTCCATATTCATCAGGGCTAGCTTGCCCGTCCTCCCGTCCGGCCTGTTCGAAGCTTGGCTGGGCGGGATTGTTTTCGTCTTCGGCTTCATTCGGAGTGCTATTGTCTCTTGTGTCGGTATCCCTGTTTTTGCTATGGCGGGGTTTAGAGCGGCGCCGCTGACGTCTGCGCTTTGGTTGCTTCTTGAGAGGATTATCCTCCGTTGCATCCTTTTGATCCTCGGCATTGTTTTCTTTGGGTGTGTCCACCATATATAAGTCATATGATGAGGTGGTTGTCCAGCGCCCTGTGGGCGGTGGTTCCTGTTCTTCTCTGGCATTGTCGTCCATACCATTAATTTCTTTAGAGTCGAAATCAAGCATGTTGGTTAAGTCGTCGACAGTGGCTATTAAGTGGGTGGTGGGTGGGTAACGAATTCCTTCGTCGTCCGCTTCCCAATCAAGCCGGACATAGTTCGGCCAAGAGTCTCCTGAAAAGGAGAGAGATTTTAATGAGTTTAGCACGTCGCCCAAGGGCGAGTGTGAAAGATATCCGTGGAGCTGAATTCCATGATCGGTGCCCAGTTAGATCCGATGGGCACAAATGCACGCAGTTCGGAGCCTATGGCCGGAAACGAGTCCGAGGGTCCGATGACACAGACCTCATTGGAAGTGAAATATGTGTTCAGCTCTATCGCTGTTGAGTGTGCGGCTTCCGTGGCGGGGTCCATCCTCCCGTCCTCGGATGGCACGATCTGTAGTGGATTTAAATCCAGGGCAGCTCCAGGTGTGATCTCCTGAACATCGTTCGATGGAAGATCTAGGTCATGCTCATCGTGGCTATAGGGTGTATCTGTCATGGGCTCGAATCCGTCGAAGATCAAATCTCCGCGGATGTCGGCAGTGTAGTTCAGGCTTCCAAACCTAACCTGATGGCCAGGGGCATAGCTATTTATCTGCTCCAGATGGCAACCGAGTTGGCCCGTAGTGCGAAGCCGCCGAATACAAAGACTTGTCTGGGAAGGAAAACCTCACCCTGGACCGCATCATTGTAGATGATTGAAGGAGCCATCAAGCCTTATGGTGATGACACAGTGGAACTCTCAATGAAAGCACCAATGTCGGTGTAAAAACCGGTGGATCTCGGGTAGGGGGTCCTGAACTGTGCATCTAAGGCTAATGGTAACAAGAGGCGGGGGACACGATGTTTACCCAGGTTTGGGCCCTCTCTATGGAGGTAATACTGTCGGTGTTAAAACCGGTGGATCTCGGGTAGGGGGTCCCGATCTGTGCGCCTTAGGCTGATGGTAACAGTAAGCAAGGGACACAATGTTTACCCAAGTTCGGGCCCTCTCGATGGACGTAAAACCCTACTTCCTGCTTGATTAATATTGAAGATATGAGTAGTACAAGAGTAGATCTACCACGAGATCATAGAGGCTAAACCCTAGAAGCTAGCCTATGATGGTATGATTGTAATTCTGATCGGCCTTCTAAGGACCATCCTCTCCGGTTTATATGGACACCGGAGAGGGCTAGGGTTTACATGGAGTCGGTTACAAAGAAGGAGATATAATATCCGGATCGCCAAGCTTGTCTTCCACGCAAAGGAGAGTCCCATCCGGACACGGGCCAAAGTCTTGAGTCTTGTACCTTCACGTTTAATAGTCCGGACGATGTATATAGTCCGGCTGTCCGGATACCCCCTAATCCAGGACCCCCACAGTAGCCCCTGAACCAGGCTTCAATGATGATGAGTCCGGCGCGCAGTCTTGTCTTCAGCATTGCAAGGCGGGTTCCTCCTTCCGAATACTCCAAGATTATTCAAATACCCTACTTCCTGTTTGATTGATCTTGATGATATGAGTATTACAAGAGTTGATCTACCATGAGATCATAGAGGCTAAACCGTAGAAGCTTGCCTATGATTATGATTGTTCTCGTCCTACCGACTAAACCCTACGGTTTATATAGACACGGAGGGGTCTAGGGTTACACAGAGTCGGTTACAAAGAAGGGAATCTACATATCCGAATTGCCAAGCTTGCCTTCCACGCAAAGGAGAGTCCCACCCGGACACGGGACGAAGTCTTCAATCTTGTATCTTCATAGTGCAACAATCCGGCATAAGTATATAGTCCGGCTGTCCGACGACCCCCTAATCTAGGACTCCCTCACCCTTCATCATTTATGAAGTTCTCACTGGAGGATCATATCGCCTGCGTGATGCATCAGACAATCGCCTAGAGCCGAACCCATGGAACGCAACCAGACTCTGAAGGTTCTATGCCTAGCACCAAACTTTTTGTTTGTCTCCTTCTCCCTTTTGTTTCCATTATTTTTCCCTCTCTTTTCACTTTTTCTTCTTTTAGCCTTAAAGCTTTCATGTGGCTAGATCGTGCACCTACGACGTACACATCCTCAAATATGTACGTCCATTATACCTGGGGGCTTCTTGTACATAAGCTTATTATTGTTATTTTCCGAGCATTAAGTTCACCACAAATGTGTCTTTTCCGCGTATGTACCTTTTCTCCACCATTATATGCATCCATATGACTTAAGTTTTGGCCAAGCTGGGTTGCATGGCTCCTGGGCTTATGCCCTACGTTCCCGTTAGTTCGGCTAGGTCATAAAGGGAGCACCTATGCGATTGTTACTGCCGGGTCATCCGGATGTGTACCTCAGACTGGGTGAAGCCAAAAGCTAGCGTTCTTAAGGAAATAGTCGGTCGGCGGACTAAAGATGTTTTTTACAATATGAACCCCCAGATGTTACGTATGCTGCGATTTTTCAATCACAGTTCGGGCATGCACGTTAACACATGCTCACCCAGGGGAGGGAACCCTTAACGAAACTATTCTCTCTGGAAGATGTTTCATACAATTACGATGTAATATAACATAGCTAGCCGGATACAACTTGTCTATTCAAGCAACTATGACCCCTACGCCTGGTTTCCATGCGTACTCCAGTCTATATTACCGAGCGGGTATTCGGAAACACTCCGCACCTTCAGGTCCAGAGGTCGAACCGAAAAGGCCCGCCATGACAATCGTTTTACAATCCGGCTAGGGACAAATTTTTCAATTGAAATACATAGTCACTTGGACTCAAAAACTTCTTTCTCTATGCCATATAATAGGCTATCTAGCTTACAATCCTGTTGGGAATACTTGGATGCTATCTTTACCTGGTCATATACCATACTAACTGGAACTTCTTTTCCATCTGACCCTTTAGGCCCGACCCGGGCCATATGATTCGGATCAAGCTTGGTGTACCATGTTTTCACCATGGCCCAGGCCTCTCGCGCACCTTCCCGGCAGGGTGATATCTTCCACAATCGGAAACGCCGCGATGCTCCCTTAAATAGCTGTACAAGCTCCTCTATATCTCCTGGAGGGGAGGCGGATGGCCATAAGGCCTTGGCAACACTTTGTATCGCCTGCCGAGCTTGCTCGTGCATTTGCAACAGCTCTTGAGCAGATCGCCCGAAGATCCGGACATCTCCTCTTTGGGACGGTCAGTCACTATACCTACAGACATAACTCTGTCAGTTCCTTTCCTCGCCGAATTACACGAAGGTAAGATTGAACACTAAATATGCCGCCTCTCAGCCACTTATTTTCCTTCACGGAGGCAGCCAGCTGGGCCACACATCTTTCAGTTCTCCGCCCAGCTGGGTATTGGAATCCTGGAGTTTGTTTTTCTCCTCCCTGGCCCATGTCAGTATACATTCGCCCACAGCCTATTGCCTTTTGGATCCTTGTTCGCCCGCTTGTGCGGCTTCAAGTGCCTCTCCCGGATGATCTGACGATCCTGCCATAAGATGTACAACTGTGTTAGCATTGCTGGTATATAATTCTGTTTTTTCTCGATGGAGGAACACATTACCATGCGATGCCTTCTTGGATTTCTCCTGTTCGGCAATAGCAGCAGCTAGCTGGTTCCGACACTTTTCTAGCTCTTGAGACAACAGGTTGTTCTTCTCTGTGAGCATCTGGTTATACAATGATCCTTAAATCAGTTGTATCAACTGTTTCAAGTCTCGGGGGCTACTGGTATATATTTATCAGTCTGTGGCTCTGGTAAGCCCATCTCGAGCAACTCGGATGCTTGCATTAGCCGAGCTGAAGGCGTTGAATGCCTCTTTTGTAAAACCAAGGTCACGAAGAGCGGCTCGCTAGAGCCGATGATTCATGGCGCTTTCCACTTCAGAGTTTGTAACGGATACATCATCTAAATCCTCTACAGAAGGACAATCCAGCATCACTCCCGCGTCAGCCTCTGTCCTTAAGGCAGGTCTGGAATTTGGCTGGTGGAGGCATGAACGGCAGGATCCCCGAACATAGTCCGGCGAACATTCTTCCTAATAAAACACAACGGACAATGTCACACTTCGATGTGACCGCCAAGGAGTGTATTCAAAAAGCCATACCTCTTTCATGAAGGCTCGGCCGTGTTTTCATTTTCCTTCCTCTTTGAAGGCCTGCTCGGCATAGGCGCCGCTCTCTTGTTAGTCGCCCCAGGTGCAGCATGGCGCTCCGAGTGCTTCCCCTTTGGATCACGATGCAGTGTGGTGGGTGAGGCGTAATGAGGGAGCTCTTTTAGAAGGGATGTCTCCTGGTTACTTACGTGTGAGGCAGGGAGAAGACCGGGATAGTCGGCAGTGATGGCCACTTCCGTGCCATCATAGCTCGCCTGGTAGAACACCCCATCCTTGAACGTCACAAATATGTCTGAATCCTCTTCGAATCCATGGTCAAGGTCCCGGTTATGGTCCTCAGGCTGTGGGGCGGGGCTGTGGAGCCCCTTGGTGATCTTCCGCCATTCCTGTTACAAATGGACGGATTACTATCCATAGAAAGTGACTCAGGGAGCAGATTGAGTAGAGTAGTGGGATTGGAACTCACCCAGCTAGGAGGATTGTACATGGAAAATCCATCTCGGCGCTTAATACGAATGAATTCCTCTTTCTCCCCTTTGTATAGTTCGTCCAGTATTTTGGCCAAAGCGGCGGGGGTGTCCGGACCCTTCCGACCGCAGCGGGAGGCGTCATCTTCCCCATTATAGTGCCACATGGGAAGCCTTCTGTATTTGAGTGGATGAACCCCTCGTACTATCGAGGTCGCCATTACGTCGACTATTGATAATCCGGGCTGGGCGAGCATCTTTATCTTGCTCGTTAATCGACGGACTTCCGCGCTATATTCCTCCTCGAAGCTCCGAGGGCGCCAGCTATGGCGTTTTTTCAACGGAACGCTTGAAAATTTGGGAAGACCCATTCGGATAGGGTCGAGAAGGGCGATGTCCTCGATATAGAACCGTTCGGAAGGCCACTCTTCGGATGCCTTCTTCGGTGTGCCGGACAGGTATCCGGTCTCAGCGATGCGCCATACCTCGGCTCCGCCCACTTCAAATATTGATCCCTCTTGGCTACGAGGGACGAGGCAGAATAATTTCCTCCATAATTCAAAATGGACCTCACAACCCAACAATAGCTCACAAAGAGCAACGTAACCCGCGATGTGTAGGATGGAGGCAGGAGTGAAATTGTGTAGTTTGAGCTCATAATACTCTAGAAGCCCTCGGAGGAACAGGTGGATTGGAAATCCAACACCTCTCAACAAGTAGGCAATGAAGCACACTCGTTCCCCCTGGATGGATTGGGGAAATTCTTCGCCTGAGCCCCGCCGTCAAAGGAAGTCAATCCTGCTCGAACGGGGTCTAGATCCGCAAGGGAAGAAATCCTTGTGTCTGCAGCTTCACTAGCTGACTATGGGATACAAAACATTTCTCCCAATATTCGGGGATTGTTTTCACACACACAAAAAGGTTCTGTGGATGTCCTTCAAGCGTGACACAGTGATGCACCGTTCAATCGATCGCTCGGCCGCGGTTCACGTGCTTACACAGGATTCCGTATCATGGTTGTGTGTTTACGTGTACTAGTACGGTTTTCTTTTAAGTTTGACCAACCCTATATAAAACTACACTAAGCTCCCATACGCACACTCGTCAATATACCACCGCTGCCGTTGCGCATGCCAGTGGCCGCCTGCTCCGGCCAACAATTTCTCGCCCATCACCGCCGTGTCGCTGCCATCCCTGTGCCATGAAGCCGAAGGCTCGCCCGCTCACGTCGTCTGCAGTCCCTCCTCACGATGCCGCCGCGCTGCCAAGCACGCGAGAAGCTGGTGGAGCCGCGTCTATGCACGCAGCGTACGGAGAGGAGGACGAGTGCGTGCTCCAGCACGGCGGTGAGGAGGAACTAGCATGTCATTATCGTCTCCGCCCACGCGGAGGAGGGCCGCATGGTGGCTGTCGCGGCAGAAGCCGGTCGCACGCGTGTCGAGCCCACAAACCGGGTCCGGACGCAGAATCTACCTTCGAGACCTTGAATGTCATGTGGATCCTGCAATCTGAAGGAGCAATTTGGGTTAGTTGACTCTTGTGAGCCGATTGATGCAACATGGATGGCTAGAAGGGCTTCTTCAACCAACAAAATTGATGCACAACTCATCTTCTCAACCCGCCACACGCCTAACCGCCTGCCGCTGCCGCCGCGCCCTCCCCTAAACTGCCTGCCACCACCATGCTCCCCCCACCCCCGCCATCCGTTTAACCCCGGGCACGATCCATTTTTTCCGGCGAACTGCATTCCACACCCAACACTCATAAGATAGATCGTGGGCACCCTGCCACCCTAATATAGATATTGGGGTAGCTTCTATGTCGTCTTCTTCCTTTGCTCCGTCGAACTTCTTTCACAAAATTACTAACCCAAATTATACTACTAGTACAAACGTATTAAGTACAGTAGGAACACGAAGATACGGGCAGTAGTACCAACTGCAAGAAGAATAGTAGTAAGACATAGTACTAGTACTACTGTACGTACTAAAGAGTTCAAATAATGAGAAAGAACATAAACATACTTTTGTTGGGGCCTCAGCACAACACACCCTTGAAAATAAACTAAGCAACTAGTCCGCTTGACACTGCAGTAGAACCAGCATGAGCGACGGCACTGCCACCTACTCGGAGTCCGAGTCCACGTCCTCGACTTCGTCCCTCTTCCTCTTCCTCTCCGCCCATGCTTCTTTTCTTGAACCGGACACTGGGCTCTGCTTCTTCATCCAACCCTTGTAGATATTTAAACAAAGGTAGGCATCCATTGCTGCGTACAGGATGTGATCTTCATCTAATGTCTTCGACTCCCATGCATGATGAAACTCGTGGTGAGGTTTCTTCAGTTTAGAGTACAAAGGATCAATCATGGCTGCTGCCAGGGTCAACATTGAAGTCTGAGAGGAGGACACCAGGCTTGCCTTCTGGAGATCGAAGGGCTGGCCTACAGTGAGGTCTATCCGACCCAGGACATCATTGTCGTTCCTAAAGTCTACAGTAACGAATTTCACTCTTTCGTCCTTGAGGAAGTTCTTAAAATCCTAGCACTCAACGTCGGCATGGCATATGTGGTAGATCAAGCACACGTTATGTATGCAAACCTGGATCACGGCGGGCTTATTCTTCTCTGCCTCCTTTAGAATCTTCTCTCTTTCCAGGACTATGGTGTACTCAACATGTACCCCAGCAACCCACTCATCCGTTGAACTGTTGAACATGCGTAGGAAGCGAGCAAGGCATGCTTTCACCATCGCGGATCCATGTGTGTAGATGACGATGGACTCATCGCCGGTGATGGCTCTAACCTGGTACTCAGCAGCGACCGTGGAGATTTGGGAGGCCATGAATTTTGGAGGAGGTTTAGGAGAAGTTAAACTGGTGTAATGTGAAAGGACGGGACGACTGGGAGCAAACTGTTGTAAGGTACTATACTAGTAGAAGATGGGGACGAGTAGGGCGTGCGAACGACGTGGGGTTGCTGGCTTGCCCGGTGGATAAACGGCTGCAAGCCCCAAAAGAGTTCTCAAGAACTATGCGGGACCCACTAGATGTCATCTCTACTAGACCCATATCGTAGGACTGATGGTATAGCTTCTGCCTGTTTGCACGCCATGCCAGCGCGTGGATGTATCTTCACTTAATTTCATCAACCGTCGCGCCTCCCACGACCTTTGCCTCCCTCGCGTGGTCGCACCCTTTAAGACTTTGACCGGCTATGGGTGAGCAATTTTTTTTGCCTACTTCGCATGCATGATACTCCCTCTGGTCCTTTTTACTTCCGTCAGCCGTTCGCAAAGTGTTGGACCAAATTTATACTAAAAATATCAATATCTACAATACTGATTATAATGAGTGTAAGAACTATGTTTTATAATGAGTATAAAAATATTGATTTGACATTGTGAATGTTGATACATTTTTCTATAAGTTTGGTCAAAGTAGAGGTACATTGACTTCAAACAAAACTTAGATGCACAATGCAGACTAGTTCTTCCGTCTAGGTGCGTGCCATGTCCTATGTTGTCATCACAACAAGGTTACCTATTAGAGTACTACTACCTCCCTTCTAGTTTAAAGGGCTCGATTCAAAATTTTCACCTACTCTTAGCAAGATAGAGGCGGTGGAATAGTTTTTGTAGTCTGCAAAAGTACTCAACTCATGCTGTCGTTCTTCACAAAAAATGTGTTTATCAATGCATGCATGAACACAAGTTACTCTAACTCCCCCCCTCTCTTCTTTAATTCTTTGCCACATCAGCAAGTTTGCTATTCCCGTGTGCATGATACCAACTAAGATGCCACCATTATGGCCAACTTTAATCATCGCAAGCAATAATTTAGTGCACCTTGAAATATGAACATGTGTGGGGCGTGTATGTTTTTAATGACTTGAGACTATACATAGCCCGACATGCAAGATGACTTACTATGCACCGTTCCCCATACTTGCAGGAAGCCCGTTCATCTCCAAATCTTTTCCTCTCCATGTGTGGAAATAATATGCCTGCCAGACTCTCCTTCTCCCTCCGGCGGTCCCACCACTCCACCATGTGTGGAAAAAATCTGCATGCATGACTCTCCTCCCCCCGCACTCGTACAATCCATTGTGACCAGCAATATTCCCACCCCTTCTCTCCCTGTTAATTTACTCCAACAAATATGCCCACGTAGTTGTTACGTTATCTTTCGGGACGCTGCTTCAGTTACTTAACTGCAGGTGCATTGGGTCACCGACATATGGGCCCAACAGGGGTCAGGCCCACATGTCAGTGACGCAACTGGACCTGCAATTAAGTTAGTGCAGCTCAGTCCATATCTTATGTACGTGTGCCATTGCTCGCTATAAATACTGCACCTCCCACGACATTCGGAAGAATGCTCATGTTCATCGCTATCTCCTCCCCCTCCCTCTCACGTCGACTACCATGGCATCGCCCCTCCCAAGCCCTAGGATCCCCTTGCTGCACCGCCCGGACGATCACGCATCGCCGTTCCATTCCTCGCCGCCACTAGTCGAGGAGGATGCGTCGGTGTTTCACTCCTTGTCGTGATACATTGAGGAGCATGTGTCGACGTTCCCAATCTCGCCAACACGCGCTTCGGAGGACACGTCGGCTCCCCGATACGAGGAGAACGCCACACCGCCCGTCGAGCCCCCCCCAGCCTTCAGGAGCTTTGGAAAGAAATGGATGTCGCCATGTGGGAGGCTTTTCCGCCGGCAGATCACGCCAAAATAGAGGCGGAGAAGAACGCCGAGAAAGAGAAGCACGCCGTGTGGCAAGCTGCCTGGCAGGTCTATGTCGTGTTCGAGAGAGTCAGGCAATTGGCTCTCTGGTAGAAGGCTTACGCAAGGGCCGTGAGGGTGGCGGAGGATGCCCGTGCCAAAGCCCTGAGTGTACTCGGGCCCAAGCGCCTCATCTATGCTTGGCGGTACATGGACCGGGTGCATGCTTCCAGCGAGGAGGAGTACCTGTTGGCGCCGGATCACCACACCGGTGAGATCGCGCTCGCCCACCGGCAAGCCACCAATCAGCACCTCGCGAGTTGCGAGGCTGAGGAAGAGGCGTTGTGTCGGCGCACTGGGAAACAGCGGTGCACCAGGGCACTTGTGGCGTGCCGCAAGCGCTCCTGCGAGCGCCGTGGCTTTTAGTAGGAGTATAATTTAGTTTCGTGAGGTGATCTCATTAGATTTGGGACGCAAATGATAAATCCTGAACATTCGGGAATTATTAGTGTCCTTAATTATGTAAGAGGGAAAGTTTGGAAACCTTGTGTATCTGTATGCATTTTGTAAGTAGGTGTATATAGCACGAACTTTACTATATACTATCGCACTACATGTCTCTCTCTATATATGCTTGCAGACTGTGCTACTCCCTCCATCCAGGTGAATAAGTCATCTTTGGTTATGCACCGTGACCAAGAAGGAGGGAAGACTTTATACACCTAGACGGAGGGAGTACTACTATTACTTATGTACGTGCAAATGCACGTTTTAACATTACGATGTGGTTTTTGTAAAAGTAGAAAAACATCACTAGTCAAGTTTGTGAAATGATTCGATGCAAAAAAAATGCAAAAATGCTCGTTTGATTGTTTACTTTTATCTTCCTTCTCTGTGGTTATTTCTCTGTCGTACTTTGTACGGAGTATCTCACCTGTCGGAAAGGCATGCAAATTCCCAAACCGCTTCCTACACCCTATATCGAATTTTTTGCCTAAAAAGGGTTGTCGTCCAACTGGAATTCCAACTTGAGTACTAGTACTACTAGTACCAGGGGCCAGTTCATTTAGGCTTCTAGACTAGTAGTAATCCCATTACTACTAGCTCCGTCCTGGTTTATTGGTCCCCATTGTAATCTGTGTCAAATTTTGATCATAAATTTAAATAATGAAATGTTTGTGCATGTCACATGCACTAACATTTTATCAGTTAAATCTTTGGTCAAAATTTACCACAAATTACAATGGTGACGAATAAACCAGGACGGAGGTACTAGTGGTAGTTTAGAGGCCCAAATAAATGAGTGAGGTGCCTTAATGTTACTCTCCACTGTGACTAGTTTTACGGGAAAAGCTGGGGAAGAGACGGCTTATTTTTTAAGCCGCCAAAAGAACTGGACATAGGAGTAGTAGCTAGGGATACTAGGAGTAGTAGCTAGGGATACACTGTGCAAGATGAACTAGAGAAAGTAAATGCAGAGAGATGAAATGCAAAAAAGACAGAGGGATGTGATGGTTGCTTGTCCGTTTATTTTACGAGGCCACTTATTACTCGCAGTGGTTGGGTTTTGGGATCTGACGGTGTAGGATCTTGAAGATGTCTAGACGGGGGGTGATTAGACTACCTGACCAATTAAAAACTTAACCTTTTCCCAATTTTAGTCTTTAGCAGATTTTAGCTATCTTAGCACAAGTCAAGCAATCTTCACACAATTCAACCAAGCATGCAAAGAGTATATGAGCAGCGGAAAGTAAAGCATGCAACTTGCAAGAATGTAAAGGGAAGGGTTTGGAGATTTCAAACACAATTTGGAGACACGGTGATTTTTGAGCCGTGGTTCTGATAGGTGGTGCTATCGTACATCCACGTTGATGGAGACTTCAACCAACGAAGGGTAACGGTTGCGCGAGTCCATAGAGGGCTCCACCCACGAAGGGTCCACGAAGAAGCAACCTTGTCTATCCCACCATGGCCGTCGCCCACGAAGGACTTGCCTCACTAGCGGTAGATCTTCATGAAGTAGGCGATCTCCTTTCCCTTACAAACTCCTTGGTTCAACTCCACAATCTTGTCGGAGGCTCCCAAGTGACACCTAGCCAATCTAGGAGACACCACTCTCCAAGAAGTAACAAAGGGTGTGTTGATGATGAACTCCTTGCTCTTGTGCTTCAAATGATAGTCTCCCCAACAGTCAACTCTCTCTCATAGGATTTGGATCTGGTGGAAAGAAGATTTGAGTGGAAAGCAACTTGGGGAAGGCTAGAGATCAAGATTCATATGGTAGGAATGGAATATCTTGGCCTCAACACATGAGTAGGTAGTTCTCTCTCAGAAATGGTAAGTTGGAAGTGTAGGCTTGTTTTGATGGCTCTCTCCACGAATGAAGAGGAGGTGGAGGGGTATATATAGCCTCCACACAAAATCTAACCGTTACACACAATTTACCAATCTCGGTGGGACCAAATCAACAAACTCGGTCAGACCAATTCAGTAAACCTAGTGACCGCTAGTGATTTTCGATGGGACCGACATGCAACTCGGTAGGACCGATATGGGTAGGGTTAGGGCATAGCGTAATCTCGGTGAGACCGATTACACAAACTCGGTGAGACCGATTTTGGTAATAAGCTAACCAGAGAGTTGGTCAGGTAAACATGGTGGGACCGCTTCGCTCTTTTCGGTGGGACCGAAATGTTATGAAAAGGAAACAAAGAGATTACATTGCAATCTCGGTGGGACCGATCGCTCACTTCGGTTAGACCGAAACGTTACGAAGGGAAACAGAGAGATTACAATCCCATCTCTGTGAGACCGAGATCCCTATCGATGAGACCGATTTGCCTAGGGTTTGTAGCAGTGGCTATGACATCTGAACTTAGTGGCGCCGGATAGAAAGAATCGATGGGGCCGAGTTTAACTTTTGGTTTAGGTCATATGAGGATATGAGAAAGTAGTTGAGGGTTTTTGGAGCATATCACTAAGCACTGTGGAGCAAGAAACTCATTAAGCAACACCTCATCCCTGCTTGATAGTATTGGCTTTTCCTATAGACTCAATGTGATCTTGGATCACTAAAATGTAAAATGTAGAGTCTTGAGCTTTTGAGCTTGAGCCAATCCTTTTAACCTTAGTATTTTGAGGGATCCACTTTCCTCATCCATGCCATGCCATTCATTGAGCTTTCCTGAAATGTTTTTCTTGGAGTAGTATTAGCCCAATGAGCTATATGTTGTTAGGAATTACCAAAACCACCTAGGGATAGTTGCACTTTCAATCTCCCCATTTTTGGTAATTGATGACAACATATAGATCAAAGCTTCGACAAATGATAATAAGATTGAAAAACATCGTCGCTTTGAGAAGTATGTGATAAGCAAGAGCTCCCCCTAAATTTGTGCATAGTTTAAGATTTGCTTCGGACTGCAAATGCACATAGAGTTAGGCTCATGGGTTACTCTTCCATGTCATACATCTTGGTGGAGCGTTCAAAATAATAAAGATTGAATAGATGCACTCATCACCAAGCAAAGTGAATGATCATATAAAGATAAATGAGATATTGTCACCTAACAACCATTAAGGTAGCATATGATCAAACACATGATCATCATTGTATCACACAGACAATAAAGTAGTATCTCAAGCAAGCAAAAGCAAATAACGTTCAACCACAAAAACAAGAAAGAACAAAAGCAAACTCTCTCTTTCTCGAAGCCTATGATCTATACATTTTTCTCCCACTTTGGCAACAAGTTACCAAAAAGTTCATAGAAAATGCATAGTACTAGATCGACTCTCAGGCTTGGTCTTGATGTGGTGGTGTAGATATGACTCCAAGGACGAAGGCTTCAGTTGATGTGGATGGAGCTGGAGGAGTAGGTCCTGGAGCTGGTTGTCCTGGAGCTGTAGCTGGTGCAGATGAAGTGGCTCTGGTGTCTGTCACTGGCACTACAACTAATCTCTGAGCTCTAGGCACTCTGGCAAATGCATCTGTGGTTGTCTTGCCCTTCCTCTCCTGCATATCATCCTGAAGCTGCTCCACAATGGATTGAATCTCAGTTACTTTCACATCTAAGTCATAGAACTTCCGTTCCATGATTCTTTCCAGGCTCTCCTGGTTTTGAGTTAGGGTGGCCAACCCTTTCTCAATCCTACATGTGGATGCTATCAAGTAACCAAGCTGGTCCTGCTTGCTCTTCAGAAAGTACTTAGATGCCTCTTCAATAGTTGGCATCTTGGCAGCCTTCTCCTTCTTAGCCTTTGCCTTCTTCTCTTGTGCTTGCACTGAAGATGGTTCATTCTCATTCATGACTACTTGGTTGTCCTCAAAGTCTGGATAGATAGCAAAGTGTTCCTTATCCAACAAGTATGTCCCTGTGCCCATCTTAGAGTTGATCAGCTCCTAGATCTGTGGGGCATACCCACAACTTCTCTTCTGATCTGCTGCTGTCCTCTTGATAGTCTCAACTATGAGGCTCATGACCTTGAACTTCTGTAGCACATCAAATATATGTAGCAAGTTTATTGCATGGCCTCTGATCATGTTGTGGTCACCTAACTTGGGCAAGAGTGTGTGCCTAAGGATCCAGTTAGTCGTTGGCAATCCTGACAGAAGATAATGTACAGATCCAAACTTATGAGTTTCAAGAGCTTTATCTGGGATCTCCTTGTACATGTGTGACATAGAATTGTGATCCTTCTTCTTCTTGGCATAGACATCCAAGTCTTCTTCACTCTCCTTAGGTGCATTGATTAGATTTGCCCATTCTTCAATTGTGGACTGGTACCTTGTACCTTCAGACATCCAAACTATTTTGCCATTGGGATAAAAGTGAGCTGTGGAGTAGAATTGCATTATGAGCTCATCATTCCACTTTGTGAACTTTTGTCCAACAAAGTCATCAACTCCACAAGCCTTAAAGCTGTCAAACACTCCTGGGTAGTGTTCCTCATTCTCCTTCATGTATTTCCAGTCCACCCACCTCATGTCAAAAACTATAGGCTTCTTGTCCAACAGCACAGTCTCCTAGAAATCATGTTGTTCCTTCATGTGGAACCTGTAGTCAATAGCGGTCCTCCTCCTGATTGCATAAGGATCAGACAATCTCCACTGTCTGAGTCCTGCATCCTTCCTCAGCTTCATGTTCTCAGCCACTGGATGAGCATCATTGTGGTCTGGAATCTCAGAACTTGTCCTTCATCTTCTTCCTCAGCAACTTTAGGCACTGGGGCCTTGTTCTTCTCAGTAGCTGGTATGTTCCTGGTATTCCTCTTAGGTGCAGTCTTGGGCTTGGAGGCAGCTTTGGGTGCTTCTTTGGGCTTTGATGATGCAGCCCCCGGCCTTATAGCATCACCCATAAGCTTTTGCGCCTTGGGTGCTGGAGCAGCACCTTCTTCTTCCTCTTCATCTTCCATCATGGAAGGCTGTCCAACAACTCTGGCCATGGTCTTCTTGACCCTTTCCTTCCTCTTCTTCCCTTCTGCACGAGCCTCTTTGGGATCAGATTTCTCAGGTTCTTATGTTGAAGCTCTGACTTTCAGCATAGGCGTCCTCTTGGCAGGGACCTTCCTGTTTAGTCCAGGCTTGGTGGCTGCAGCTGAGCCATATTCCTTCTTGAGCACTATCTTATTGGAAGTGGCCTCATCCTCTTCTGCCACATAGTCTTCATCCTCAGAGTCTGAGGTTCTCTTCCTTCTGGCCCTGGTGGCAGCTTTGGGCAGGTTGCTTGGGGTGCTCCTGCTGCCATCATCTAAGGTGCTAGAGGGACTAGTGCCCTCACTCATGTGAATCTGCTCCTCTTCCCTGTTCTGTCTGTCACTTTGGTCTGACATGCTGCAAACACTGACTACTGACCCTGTGAATAGATGTAGATGAGATAGAATGGATGAGCATCAAAAAATACAGAGGTTTTTGCAAAAGAATGATTCAAAAACTTAGTTTTAGTTTTCCACAGAAAGCATTTCGGATCTACCGATTTGCAAACTCGGTGATACCGAAGCAGCTTTTGGAACCTAGACTAGTGAACTCGGTCAGACCGAGTCACAGCTCGGTGGCACCGAGACTGCTAGGGTTTCACGGAGTTCTGAACTCGGTCACACCGATTTGCAATTTTCGGTCAGACCGAGAATCACTTGTGCAATGGCATTAGCCGAATCGGTGGAACCGAGTTTTTCAACTCAGTGGGTCCGAGATGGTTTCGGCGGAAACCTAACCCTAAATTTTCAATTCACATCTAATCTATGGATTGTTTTGACTGGATAGAATTGTTTCAATCGTGGCAAGAATCATGATGAACACAATGTGCTCGGAACCGGACGGGGATAGCATTGTGATCGAGTCCACACCCTACCTTGGTGATGAACTCGCTACGGCGGCAACGGCGGGGTTGAATTCCGTTGACGGCGGCGGAGACTAGCGACTAGAGGCGGCTGGCGACGAAGTCGACAATCCGGAGACCTTGGAGGCAGAGCAAGCTATGCGCGGGCGAAGGGGTTTGGAGAAAGTTTCCAATTTTTTGTCCGTGAGTATATATATAGCCTGACCCTGTCGGTGTGACCGAGTGGAACAACTCGGTGGCACCGAGATGCATAACTGTTTACAGTTACAGCAACTCGGTGAGACCAAAAAGTTCAAATCGGTTGCACCGAGATTGAAAACCTAGATCGACTTAGTGATCTAGGTATGACCGAAATGGAAGAATCGGTCAGACCGAAACACACAAAGAAGTTTTGGAAGTTTAAGTCTATGACGAATCGGGGACTCCGAGTGCTCCTCACACCGAGTGGTTCGAATCTGACTTGATCAAATTTTGTGATGTAGCATGAATAGAGTTTGAGACAAGAAAAACATAGATAGCTAGAGAAGGTTCTTAGGCATTCTTGTTCATCCACTTGGCAAAAGAAAAAGAAGCCAATCAATCAAAGCAACAAGTGGATTTCCTTGAATGAGTTAAATATGCAACCAACATGCTCACACAATGAAATGGCAAATGAAATATGTGTCAAAGCATGCACAACCAATTCTAGCATCTATCAAACAATTGGCGATGACTAGGTCATCTATATATGAGTATATTGACTTAGGAGTCAAATGAGAACATTTGATCATAGGTCATACTCATTGTTTAAGCTCAAGTGGGGTTACCACTTTTACATAATGCATTGATGTGTTCACACCATTAGAGTTGCTTTGACTCAATTCTTAGAGTTAAGCTCCCCCTAGATGTGAGATCCCCCCTTAGAGGGATGAACTAACCTTGGGTTTTGTCAATGATGACTTCATGTAGGTGTTGAAGATGTGGATGCTCAATGTTGATGAAGATCATTTGGAGCAATCCTTTGGAGTGAGTTGCACAATCAATACCTACACGGGTTAGTCCCACAAGGAACAAACAAGTATATCCATAGACATAGAGTGATGCACACACAAGATGATGTCCATGAAATCATTAGGTTACCTTGTCCCTTGTCTTACCAACAAGAGGGTTTGTGACTCCTTGAACTAGTGCAAGATGTGGAAGTTGATTGCACTTGTCCTTGCCATAATGATATGCGTGAAGAATGTTAGCAGAGTCACCCTCAAGAACTCTCTAGTTCTTCTTCTTCGGGATCCACATCATCTTGATGGGAATCCTTGGAGTTGTAGTCGTACCTGATGAAGTAGAACTTGACGTAGTCTTGGGAACCCACTTAACCAAGGCCTTAGGAGCTTCTTCAAATGCATCAATCTCCTCTTGAAGCTTGTCCTTGCCTTTTTGCTTGTGGTCTTGTGGTGGAAGATCATCTTGAGCTTGTGTCCCTTTGAAGGAAGTAGGATCATACTTCTATTGTTGAGGAACAAACTTCATCTTGGGGTATTGATCTTCTTCCCACTCAACTCCATTGGCATTGAACTTTCGTTCAAAACCAACACCTTGGTTCTTCCGGTGCCTTCCTTGCTTGCGTACAATTTCCTCAAATTGCTTACTCCCGGCAAGGCTCTTGTAAACACATTTCTCTATAATTCCCTTCAATAAGCTATTTTCTTGCTCAAGTGTAACTTGGCTAAGAGAATCATTAGTGGAATTAAGAGAACTACTAGAAGCAACAATATTGGATTTAGCATGAGCATTGTTACTACTAGAGGAAGAATCCTTTTTGTTTTTGTTACTAGACTTGACTTGAGGCATGTAAGTAGATAAGAGTAAACGCTTGGCAATGTAAGAAGAACTTTTCTTGCGAAGATCATCATTGATTGCCTTTAAGAACTCATGCTCTTGCTCAAGGTTGAGCTTTTCAAAGCGTAACTTCTCATGAGTCCTTAAAAGTTCTCGATGATCTTCTAAGATAGTTTCATGAGCTAACTTAATAGTGTTTAGTTATTTAGTAAGAAGCTCAATCTTCTCCTTATCATTGTCATTCTTTTTATCTTGATTAGCATGATTAATTGACGTTTCATCGTAGTATTCATCACTAGAGTAGTCAATAAGTAAATCATCATCACCTAACAAGTCATCTTCATCACTATTGAAATCAACATACTCGGGATGTGTTACCTTAGGGCCTTTAGCCATGAAGCATCTTCCAAGTCCTTCATTTGGTGAATCAAATATGTCGTAGGAGTTGGTTGATACAAGTGCTAGACCGGCAACACCTTCATCTTGAGTATGTTCGGAGTCGGAGTGATAGCTTCTCTCGGAGTGATGTTTAGAGTTTGAACCGGATACCCATTCACCAATATGAGCTTGATGTCTTTGTTTTGTGTATCTCTTTGATGACTTGTCCTTCCTTTCCGAATCCTTCCTTCTCCGGGATGTTCTTCGTTCATAACGATCATCTCTACTCCTTCTCTCTCTTGGTGGTGATTCTTCTCTTCTACTTCTTCTCTTGGGAGAATCTTATCTTCTTTTGTAGGGTGCCGTACACTCATTGGAATAGTGTCCGGTTCTCCCACAATTGTAGCAATTGCGCTCTCGACTGGTAGATCTTTTGTCATTGTAGGACCTTGACTTGGAGCTTCTCTCTTTGCTTCTACTCTTGTAGAATTTGTTGAAGTTCTTCACCATTAAGCTCAATTCTTCATTGAAGGTTTGTTTCTCACTTGATAATGTAGGGGCTTCACATGAGGCTTTGTAAGCACCACTTTACTTGTTGTGAAGTTCCTCCTTATCCTTGAGTGACATCTCATGAGCAACAATTCTTCCAATGTCTTCCGTTGGCTTGAGATTCTTGTAGTTGGGCATCATTTGGATCAATGTGCACACGGTATCATATTTTCCATCCAATGCTCTTAGGATCTTCTTGATGATGAATTTGTCGGTCATCTCTTCACTTCCTAAGCCCGCAATCTCATTTGAGATAAGAGCAAGCCTAGAGTACATTTCAGCGACACCTTCACCATCCTTCATTTTGAACTTGTCAAGTTGACTTTGGAGCACATCCAACTTGGATTCCTTGACGGTGTCGGTACCTTATTGCATATCAATCAAAGTATCCCAAATTTCCTTTGCATTCTCAAGACGGCTGATTTTGTTGAATTCTTCGGGGCACAATCCGTTGAAGAGGATATCACAAGCTTGAGCGTTGTATTGCAGCATCTTCAACTCTTCAGCACTAGCTTCACAATTTGGTTCTCTCCCATCAAAGAATTCACCTTGCAAGCCAATAGACACAGTAGCCCAAACGGCGGGGTTATGTCCAAAAATATGCATTTTCATCTTATGTTTCTAGCTAGCAAAATTAGTACCATCAAAGTAAGGACCTCTATAGTGGTAATTTCCCTCGCTAGACTCCATACTCTCCTAGGTTGTGAAACCAAGGCTATGATCACCAAAGCGATGGAAATCAAAGCAAATGCATACCAAAGCTCTGATACCACTTATAGGACCTTGAAGTATGTCTATAGGGGGGTGGTTAGACTACTTGACCAATTAAAAACTTAACCTTTTCCCAATTTTAGTCTTTGGCAGATTTTAGCTATCTTAGCACAAGTCAAGCAATCTTCAGACAATTCAAGCAAGCATGCAAGGAGTATATGAGCAGCGGAAAGTAAAGCATGCAACTTGCAAGAATGTAAAGGGAAGGTGTCGGTTTCAAAACCGGCGGATCTCGGGTAGGGGGTCCCGAACTGTGCGTCTAGGCGGATGGTAACAGGAGACAAGGGACACGATGTTTTTACCCAGGTTCGGGCCCTCTCGATGGAGGAAAAACCCTACTCCTGCTTGATTAATATTGATGATATGGGTAGTACAAGAGTAGATCTACCACGAGATCGGAGTGGCTAAACCCTAGAAGGTAGCCTATGGTATGATTGTTGTTCGTCCTATGGACTAAAACTCTCTGGTTTATATAGACACCGGAGAGGGCTAGGGTTACACAGAGTCAGTTACAATGGGAGGAGATCTTCATATCGTATCGCCAAGCTTGCCTTCCATGCCAAGGAAAGTCCCATCCAGACATGGGATGGAGTCTTCAATCTTGTATCTTCATAGTCCAGGAGTCCAGCCAAAGGTCTTAGTCCGGCCATCTGGACACCCACTAATCCAGGACTCCCTCAGTAGCCCCTGAACCAGGCTTCAATGACGACGAGTCCGGCGCACAAGTTGTCTTCGGCATTGCAAGGCGGGTTCCTCCTCCGAATATTCCATAGAAGATGTTGAACACCAGGGTAGTGTCCGGCTCTGCAAAATAAGTTCCACATTCAACCATAGAGAGAATAATATTTGCATCAATCGGATCTGCTGACGTATTCCGCGGCGTGACATCATGCCACGGCCAGGCTTTTATTCATTTTACTGTTCCACCTCAGCGCGTTTAGCGAGGCGGTTTCCTTCGCACGTCGTGTCAAAGCAGAGATCCTGTCCCCTTATGCCGGGATTCTCATCAATACGGGCGTGGGTAACCCAACCGCGCCATTAACCACGGCGCTTGGGAGATAAGCGAGTTTTATTAGGCCGGTGGGGGGCTCGTAGTTTTGGCCGCCCATATAAGGGGATAAGAATCTGCCCTTTCCATTCACGCCTTCTTCCTCTTCTGCTTATCCGTCCCTGCGCGCTCGAGCTCCAGTGCCCCAGCCCGCACTTCCCACCTCAACCTTCTCCAACCATGTCCAGAGCGGGAGGTAGATGGATGGCCTCCTCCGTCACGGAGGGGCAAATCAAAAAGCTGAGGAAGGCCGGATACTTGTCTGACGACATCGCGCACCGGCTTCCAGATGTGGGGCAACTCATCCCCACCCCCAGGCCCCATGAGAGGGTTGTTTTTCTCCCCCATTTCCTCCGCGGACTGGGTTTTCCTCTTCACCCGTTCGTCCGGGGGCTAATGTTCTACTACATCCTGGACTTCCACGATCTGGCCCCGAACTTCATCCTCAATATCTCGGCGTTTATCATCGTGTGTGAGGCCTTCTTCCGCATCCAGCCTCACTTTGGCCTATGGCTGAATATCTTTAGCGTCAAGCCGAAGGTTGTGAAAGGCCGACAAGCATAATGCGGAGGTGCTATGGTGAGCAAGATGGCCAACGTTACTTGGCTCGAGGGTGCCTTCGTGGAAACCATCAAAGGGTGGCAATCGGGGTGGTTTTATATCACCGAACCGCATGACCCTAAGTGGGCAGCGGCCCCCGAATTTCGATCAGGCATCCCCACCCGGCTCACATCTTGGAAAGAGACGGGCCTGTCGTGGGGCAATCTGGAAGAGGTAACCGGACTCCAAACCTGCGTCCGAGACCTGGTGACCAAGAAGGTCAAGCTTGTCAACGTAGTCCAGATCATGCTCTTCCGCCGGATCCTCCCGTGTCAACGACGGGACTTCAATTTGTGGGAGTTCGACCCGGCCCAGCACCAGACTCTATCCCGGCTCTTCGAAACGAAGCACGAGGACGCCCGGAAGGTGCTTTTCAAGAGTTCCGAGGTCTCCCCTCCCATCACCGAGGATTGCGGATTCTGCGCCAAACGTCAAGCCTCCGAAGTAAGCTTACATTTAGTCCTTTACGGGATACCCAAATTTCATAGTGTGACTTTATGTGGGATCTAAACTCCCGTTCCTTTGACAGGACTGGAAGAGGACATCCGGAGAAGTTTGACTGTCCGGCCCCTTTGCCCAAAGGCCCAGCAGACACACGCTTAGCGAAGCTACTGGTTCCGGCACCTCACGTGGTGCCGGAGAAGAAGGCCAAGGAGAAGGCCACGGGGGCCCGAAAGAGTTCCCGGCGCCCGGTGGTGTCGGATTCATCACCCGACAACCCCGACGCGCCCTCCGCTTTGGAAGACGAGGAGGAGGAAGGAGAAGAAGAAGCCTCTCCCCCTCCAACGGGGGGAGGAAAGAAGAGTAAGGCCGCCCCAATTGGGGAGGCCGGAGGGTCAAAGAAGGGGAAGACCCATCTTCCGAACTACGCCTCCGATGCCGAAGACGGCGGGGAGGAATGGCCATCCAGGGTGAAGCCCCTGGCAAAGTCGTAAGTGTCCGGTTACCCGAATGACTCATGGCGCTCTTCTATTATTTGGCAATGTCTAACGCCGAATTTTAATCATGCAGTCCGCCCAGAGCTCAGCTCGGTGATTCGTCGAGCGGCTCCCTGAATTCGTCGGATGTGAACAGCGCTTCGCTTCCGACGGCCTCCTCCCCGCTCCCTGCGGACGACACCGAGGTGGGGTCCCAAAAGGGACTAAACCAAGAGGAGGTGGTCCTGGAGGCGCCGCAAGGCGATCTCCCGAACTCCAGGCCCGAAGGGGGTAAAGCCCCGGAAGGATCTAAGTCCGGCCCCGGGCCGGACACTGCTCCGGAACCATCAGCGGTTCTAGAGTTCGACAGGCGCCGCCTTCATAAGAAGGGCAAGCCTACGACGCCGGCGACTTCCGTCCATCCGGAGGCGCCGGACAATTTGCTGGAGGCGCTTAACGGCGCCTCCATCGACGAGGAACACCGCACTGTTATGAGTGCGGTGATTCAGAAGGTTCAGTCCGCCAAGAACGGGCTGACGAAAGCCTGTACAAGCCTGTTAACGGGCTTTGAGGTATGTGTTCAAGAACATATAAAAATTATTACCGCATAGACAGTAGCCCCTGATGCTAAGTTCGGTGTTCGGAAAGAAAAGCCGAGCTGAGGATCTAAAAAGATATACGCAGGAGTCTAATAGAAATATGTCAATATGGGAATGCAGGTTGCACTGCTGACCTCTGCCGCACTGACTGCGGAGGTCAATGCATTGAAGGAAAGCCTCGAGCGGTCCGAGAGCGAGCTCGGCCGTGCCAAGAAGCAGCTCGAGGATAAAGAGGGTACATAGTACCTCCTATAAATGTATATAGAAATACTTGGTTGCAAAATAATAACAGGACCAACGCTAATGTTGCAGGAGCCACGACCGAGGTGGTGACCCTGAAGTAGGCGGTCTCCAAGGCCGAAAAGAGTGCGGCCTTGGAGCACACCGAGCGAGAGAAGCACGAGGCGCGGGTGGCGGAGGTGCGGCAAGAGCTCCAGGCTCTCGTGGAAAAACACGAGAGTTTGGAGCGTGACTCGAAGACTCGAGAGTCCAAGCTTGCCTTGGCTCTTGAGAGTGCCAAGACTGCTAAGGCCGAAGCCCAGAAGGCCCTTCAGGAGATCGAGGCGATGAAGAAGATAGCAGCGGGTAAGGCATTCTTTATGCAAAGCAAAAATATAAAGGTTAATAATCTTCTACTTACCCGAATCCGGAGCTCTCCAGGAGCGTTCGCCGATCTGCCCCGTAGTGTGTCCGATGCCACCGCATACAACCGAGCCGAAGAGGGGAGCTCGACGGAAAAAGTGTTCTGGTCTCAGTATGCTGAGGCCGAACATCCGGTGCCCCTGAGCGACCAGCTGAAGTAGCTGGTCGAGCTCCACAAGGTGGTCGAATAGGCCATGAAGGGCCTCATAGCTCGGCTGTGGCCTGGAGAAGTCATGCCTGGGAGCTACTTCAGTCTGGTGCAGTGGCTGGTGGATGCGTGTCCGTGGATTGAGGTCGTCAAGCGCTCCGTTTGTATTGAAGGTGCCCGTCGGGCCCTTGCCCGTGCTAAGGTGCACTGGGGCAAGCTAGACGCCAAGAAGCTATTGACGGACGCGCCACCGCCGGCCAAGGAGTATCGTACGCCCGAGATGTATTATAATGGCGTTCTGAAGGGTGCCCGCCGTATAGCGGATGAGTGCTCCAAAGATGTAATTTTTGAGTAGACTCGCATTTGTTATCCTGTACGCTGAAGCTTTGTTCATATGCGTTAAGCAACGCTTGTTAATTTAAAATATTACCTTCTGTGCGGCCGTTTATCAAATCTGAGAGATGCAAGTCGTCGGCTTCGACCCCCATGCCACAAGTGCTGGGGTGTTTGGGATAAACCTGAGCGCTCTTGTTCCCATTCTTGGGTCCATCTAGGGAGGCGTTCAGCACAACGAACCAGGCCGTCGGACTTATAATGATTTATCACTCTCACTTAGCCATAGAATTCTATAATTTTAAATTTCGGCGAAGCCCCTATTATTCGGAAGACCGAGTTCGGGGCGCTATCCACGCCTAGGCCAGATAAGTCCGGTTCCTCGCTTGAAGCGGCATAAGTCTTTAAGGACTCGAAAAAACCTCGCGAACAGCGACCGGTCTCTCGCACTATCATGACAGTCAGTTTCAGCTTTCTCTACTGAGGTGTTAACCTAGCTCAACTGGGGCACAATCACAGTAGTTCTCCCAACGCTACCTTAGCCAACAATGCGGAACGTAAGGTACCAAAACATGGGAGCCGGGCAAACCCAACTATTGACCAAAGACATGATTCGGAGTCGATGCATATAGTGCTATAAGTTCGGGGTGCCGCACTCGTGAGAGTGTTCGGTCTTCTCACACCATGTTATGGGGTGTTTGTAAGCCCCTGGTGTATTGTCCGCACCAAAGTGTACGGTTGCAGAATGTCATGACTGAACATATTTGTATATAAAAAATAGATAAGTACAATAATAGGTAAGAGCTATATATTGTTTATTAAAAAAAGGGCTGCTACGAAAGCAGAACGATACAAGAAGTGCGGTAAGCAAGAGATGGGAGTATTTGACATGTTCCCCTCCAGGGGCAAGCTGCGGGATTGTAAGTAAAACAGGTATTAAACTCGTTATAGAGACCACCTGGACTTTCGACGTGGCTTGTTCTCTCCCTAGCTGTTGCATCGTGGGTTCGGCGAGTGTATTGCCGGACAGGCCTTCCGAATAGTTGGGTCCTGAATGTGTGTAAAAAGAAAAACGGCGAAATAGGGAGCCCCTTAGTGTGGTTGAGCCGCATTCTGGGCGTGCCGTTGTTGTGCCCCTCCCCTTATGCCCATGGTATCTCTAAGGCATAATTATGTACGCGTGGTACCAGTATCGCCATTTGGCGGGGGCTGGGGTTGGGGCCGCACTGCTATGCTTGCTCGGAACATGCCAGCCGGATTTGTTGTAGGTTACTTCGGGCTCGCTTGACGTTGTCCGGACGTTTGACGCCTGGATTGGAGAACTGCCTTGAGAGGCTACTCTGTACTTCCGCCGCTAGGGCCGCCTTGTGCTCCTCCGTTCGGAAAGAGCGTTCGGTGTTTCCGTTTACCGTGATGACTCCGCGAGGTCCTGGCATCTTGAGCTTGGGATATGCGTAGTGCGGCACCGCATTGAATTTTGCAAATGCGGTTCGTCCAAGCAGGGCGTGATAGCCGCTGCGGAATGGGACTATGTCGAAGATTAACTCCTCGCTCCGGAAGTTATCCGGCGATCCGAAGACCACTTCGAGTGTGACCGAGCTTGTACAGCTGGCCTCTACACCTGGTATGACACCTTTGAAGGTTGTCTTTGTGGGTTTAATCCTTGAAGGATCGATGCCCATTTTTCGCACTGTGTCCTAGTAAAGCAGGTTCAGGCTACTGTCGCCGTCCATTAGGACTCTGGTAAGGTGAAATCCGTCGATAATTGGGTCTAGGACCAGTGCGGCGAATCCGCCGTGACGGATGCTGGTGGGATGGTCCCTTCAATCGAAGGTGAACGGGCAGGAGGACTATGGCTTGAACTTTGGGGCGACTGGCTCCAACGCATAGACGTCCTTGAGAGCACGCTTCCGCTCCCTTTTGGGGATGTGGGTTGCGTATATCATGTTCACCGTCCGAACTTGCGGGGGAAATCCCTTCTGTCCTTTGTTGTTCGGCGGTCGGGGCCCCTCCTTGTCATCGCTATGTAGCCCCTTGTCTCTGGTTTCGGCACTTAACTTGCCTGCCTGCTTGAACACCCAACAATCCCTGTTGGTGTGATTGGCTGGCTGTTCGGGGTTGCCGTGTATCTGGCATGAGCGGTCGATTATCCGGTCTAAGCTGGATGGGCCCTGAGGGTTTCTTTTGAATGGCTTCTTGCGCTGACCCGGTTTAGAGCCTTTGAATCCGGCATTGACTGCCGTATCTTCAGTATTGTCACCGTTAATGCGGCGCTTATGCTTGTTGCGACGTGACCTGCCGTTGTTGTCCTTGGTATTCGAATTGCCGGGGCTCTTGGTTATGTTATTGCTACGAGCTAGCCAGCTGTCTTCTCCTGCACAAAAGCGGGTCATGAGTGTCGTGAGGGCTGCCATAGATTTCGGCTTTTCCTGTCCTAGGTGCCGGGCAAGCCATTCGTCTCGGATGTTGTGCCTGAAAGCTGCAAGGGCTTCGGCGTCCGGACAGTCGACTATTTGGTTTTTCTTGGTTAGGAACCGTGTCCAGAATTGTCTGGCCGGTTCCTCTGGCTGCTGGATTATGTGGCTTAGGTCATCGGCGTCTGGTGGTCGCACATACGTGCCCCAGAAGTTGTCAAGGAATGCGGATTCCAGGTCCTCCCAACAACTAATTGACTCCGCTGGCAGGCTATTAAGCCAATGTCGAGCTGGTCCTTTAAGCTTGAGCGGAAGGTATTTGATGGCGTGTAGATCATCACCACGGGCCATGTGGATATGAAGGAGATAATCCTCGATCCATACCGTAGGATCTGTTGTGCCATCGTATGATTCGATGTTTACGGGTTTGAAGCCCTCGGGGATTTGATGATCCATTAATTCGTCTCTGAAGCATAGTGGGTGTGCGGCGCCCCTATACTGGGCTATATCACGACGCAGCTCGGACGAGCTTGGTCTATTGTATTCGGCCGGGCCATACTTATTATGTCCGGCGTGACGGCTAGCGTCACGTGAAGCGGGGCGCCAATGCGATCCGTAGACCGATCTTGTTTGCCTTGCCTTATTCTCCAAGATGTCTTGCAGGTCTGTTGCATCTCCCCGTACTCTGGTATGTTTTGGGCGGTGCCGGGGTGCGGCTTGGGTCGAGGGCCTGAAGGCCTCTCTATCACGGCCACAGGGTGGCCGATCGGGCGCATCATACGCTGGTGATGTAGGTTTAGTTGCTTCCTCCTCAAGTTGGGGTAGCAGCCTGCACTTTGGGTAGCTCTTGGATGGGCGTTCTAGTTTATACTCTTCGGCCGCCAGGACTGCGGTCCATCTGTCGTCTAGCAAGTCTTGGTCAGCTCTAAGCTGCTGCTGTTTCTTCTTGAGGCTGCTTGTCGTGGCTACGAGCCAGCGTTTGAAATGCTCTTGTTCGACGGGATCCTCTGGCATGACGAATTCATCGTCGTCGAGGCTTGCCTCGTCTTCGGAGGGAGGCATTTAATTGTCGTCCTCATCCTCTTTGTCGGCCGGTCTCTCATGAGGGTTGGCTCATTCGTCCTCCTGCACTAAATCCTGCTGGAGGTTGTTGTCTTCGGCACTGTCCGACGTGTTGTTATCTCCGGTGCCGGAATCGCCATTTTTGCTTTGGCGGGACTTAGAGCGGTGCCGCCGACGTCGGCGCTTGGGTTGCTTCTTGGAAGGATCATCCTCCTTTTTCTCCTCGCCATCCCCCACTTTGGGGGTGTCCACCATGTATATGTCATATGACGAGGTGGCTTTCCAGTTCCCTGTAGGTGCTGGTTCTTGATCGTCTCCTTCATCGGCGTCGATGCCGTTGATGTCTTCGGAGTCAAAGTCGAGCATGACGGTTAAATCGTCGACAGTGGCTACGAAGTGGGTGGTGGGTGGGCTTTGAATTTCTTCGTCGTCCGCATCCCAACCGTGTTGTTCGTAGTTCGGCCAGGGCTCTCCTGACAAAGAGAGAGACTTTAATGAATTCAGGATATCGCCAAAAGGCGAGTGCTGAAAGACGTCCGCGGTGGTGAACTCCATGACCGGAGCCCAATCAGGCTTAATTGGAAGAGGTGCGGGATTTACGGAGTCCGGATCGGAGTCCGGCACCTTGGAGTCACGGGCCTTGCGAAGGACTAGGCTGGTATCCGGCTCTATCGCCGTAGAGGTTGCAGCTTCCGGGGTGGCGTCCAACCATCCATCCCCGACTGGCGCAGTGGGCTCCGAGCTAATGGTCGGAGCGGACACCTGAGCGATGCTCTGGGTGTTGTCCGATGGCAGAGCTAAATCATGCCCATTGTGACAGTGCGGCGCGCCCGGTCGTGGCTCAAATCCGTCGAAGATCAAGTCCCCGCAGATGTCGGCTGTGTAGTTTAAGCTTCCAAACCTAACCTGATGGCCAGGGGCGTAGCTTTCGATCTGCTCTAGATGGCCAAACGAGTTGGCCCGCAGTGCGAAGCCGCCGAATACGAAGATCTGTCCGGGGAGAAAAGTCTCATCCTGGACCGCATTGCGATTGACGAGCGAAGAAGCCATCGGGCCTAAAGGCGACGACACAGAGGAGCTCTCAATGAAACCACCAATGTCGGTGTCAAAACCGGCGGATCTCGGGTAGGGGGTCCCGAACTGTGCGTCTAGGCGGATGGTAACAGGAGACAAGGGACACGATGTTTTTACCCAGGTTCGGGCCCTCTCGATGGAGGTAAAACCGTACTCCTGCTTGATTAATATTGATGATATGGGTAGTATAAGAGTAGATCTACCACGAGATCGGAGTGGCTAAACCCTAGAAGCTAGCCTATGGTATGATTGTTGTTCGTCCTATGGACTAAAACTCTCTGGTTTATATAGACACCGGAGAGGGCTAGGGTTACACAGAGTCGGTTACAATGGGAGGAGATCTTCATATCGTATCGCCAAGCTTGCCTTCCACGCCAAGGAAAGTCCCATCCGGACACGGGACGGAGTCTTCAATCTTGTATCTTCATAGTCCAGGAGTCCGGCCAAAGGTCTTAGTCCGGCCATCCGGACACCCCCTAATCCAGGGATCTCTCAGAAGGGTTTGGAGATTTCAAACACAATTTGGAGACACGGTGATTCTTGAGCCGTGGTTCCGATAGGTGGTGCTATCGTACATCCACGTTGATGGAGACTTCAACCCAGGAAGGGTAACGGTTGCGCGAGTCCACAGAGGGCTCCACCCACGAAGGGTCCACGAAGAAGCAACCTTGTCTATCCCACCATGGCCGTCGCCCACGAAGGACTTGCCTCACTAGCGGTAGATCTTCACGAAGTAGGCGATCTCCTTGCCCTTACAAACTCCTTGGTTCAACTCCACAATCTTGTCGGAGGCTCCCAAGTGACACCTAGCCAATCTAGGAGACACCACACTCCAAGAAGTAACAAAGGGTGTGTTGATGATGAACTCCTTGCTCTTGTGCTTCAAATGATAGTCTCCCCAACAGTCACCTCTCTCTCATAGGATTTGGATCTTGTGGAAAGAAGATTTGAGTGGAAAGCAACTTGGGGAAGGCTAGAGATCAAGATTCATATGGTAGGAATGGAATATCTTGGCCTCAACACATGAATAGGTAGTTCTCTCTCAGAAATGGTAAGTTGGAAGTGTAGTCTTGTTCTGATGGCTCTCTCCACGAATGAATAGGAGGTGGAGGGGTATATATAGCCTCCACACAAAATCTAACTGTTACACACAATTTACACATCTCGGTGGGACCGAATCAACAAACTCGGTCAGACCGATTCAGTAAACCTAGTGACCGCTAGTGATTTTCGGTGGGACCGACATGCAACTCGGTAGGTACGATATGGTTAGGGTTAGGGCATAACGTAATCTCGGTTAGACCGATTACACAAACTCGGTGAGACCGATTTTGGTAATAAGCTAACAAGAGAGTTGGTCAGGTAAACTCGGTGCGACCGGATCGCTCTTTTTGGTGGGACTGAAATGTTACGAAAAGGAAACAGAGAGTTTACATTGCAATATCGGTGGGACCGATCGCTCACTTCGGTTAGACCGAAATGTTACGAAGGGAAACAGAGAGATTACAATCCATCTCAGTGAGACCGAGATCCCTATCGGTGAGACCGATTTGCCTAGGGTTTGTGGCAGTGGCTATGACATCTGAACTCGGTGGCGCCGGATAGAAAGAATTGGTGGGGCCGAGTTTGACTTTTGGTTTAGGTCATATGAGGATATGAGAAAGTAGTTGACGGTTTTTGGAGCATATCACTAAGCACTGTGGAGCAAGAAACTCATTAAGAAACACCTCATCCCTCCTTGATAGTATTGGCTTTTCATATAGACTCAATGTGATCTTGGATCACTAAAATGTAAAATGTAGAGTCTTGAGCTTTTGAGCTTGAGCCAATCCTTTTAACCTTAGTATTTTGAGGGATCCACTTTGTTCATCCATGCCATGCCATTCATTGAGCTTTCCTGAAATGTTTGTCTTGGAATAGTATTAGCCCAATGAGCTATATGTTGTTAGGAATTACCAAAACCACCTAGGGATAGTTGCACCTTCAGACGGCTTTACTGCCGCGCCACGAGTGGGGTGAGACTCCCGTGCAGCGTCGCCCTCTACACTTGTACTACATCGGTCGTGGTTTATTAATCCCCCATTGAATTTGACTGAAGATTTAACTGACAAAATGTTAGTGCATGTCAACAAAAACTATATCGTTGGATTCGTATTTGAACATAGTTTTCAATGATATAATTTTAGGTGACATGCATCAGCATTTATCGTACTATATATAATGTTAGTTCAATTTTTGCTCGTACTAATCTATAGTAGTAAGGTGCCCGTGCGTTGCACGGAAGATTGAAATGCATTGATCGGGGAGTTGTTTATTTGACAAAGAATGTGGGGGTCATCTCATGTGTAACAGTATCGATAGGTTTCTTCGGATATTATTTCACCTCTAGTGCTCACAAACATCCGGGTGAAATAGATAAAAAAAGGTATATTTTGCAAACAAAAGCGTTCAACTGTTCAACCTACATCCAAAACTTGTGAAGAAATAACACTTATTGTGCTTTGCAAGAAATGATCTTTAATAATTAGTTTTTGAGTATCAATTGTTATACATGTTGGCTACAGATGACATGGCACTTTCTTATAGTCAATAGTTGGCTATACTATTAAGTATTAACCATGCCCTTATACACCTAGACGGAGGGATTAAATCAGGATTACTTGGAAGGGGTAGAGGAGATGTATGAAATGGTTCATAGTAAGTCTTTCACCAGTATTGTAGTAAAAACTCATAGAAGGAAGATTCTAGACTAAACTATAAATGGACACACTTTTATTCATGTGTGATACTCCAATAGAGCAAGATCAAGCATGGAAGTCTCCACATGCTTAGACAGCGGATTACACTGAGCGAAGACTAATGATCAACATTTAACTTGATAATGCGTATGTCCAGGTGAACCTCCTTGGAGTCCCCATGCACCGCGTTCGGGGGTAAATTATACCATGCGTCTTCTGTGTCCACATCGGTGGGAAAGTCCCAGCTCTGCACAGTCCTAGTCAGCATGATGGAGCCGTTGTCGCCGCCCACGTACCTCGGAGGGGTAGTAACAGTGAGCACACACCCGTAGATCGGCGTCGTCTCAGTGTTAGCGTCAGCGGCGTCGCCCCTGACGCACACTACAGAGATGGGGCGGCGGCCTGCACGGGCCTCGCCGGTGCCCACGATCAAGAGGAAGACGCTGCCGTCCTCCTCCGAGACTAGCAGGCGACGGTGATCCTCCAGTGACTCTAGCATGGTGAACGGGTAGCACGTCTCGTACTTGATGTTCTCAGCTAAGGGCCAGTAGTAACCATTGCACACATCCGTGACGTGATGCACGATGTCCGCCGGCGAAACCCAAAATGGCACCGGGCACTCATAGCAGTAGACGAAGGGCTCCTTGGAGGCATCGACCATGCCGTCCATGAAACGGGAGTGGCTGTAGGGGACGTTGCGCTAGTTGAATATATGAACAAGTTACTACAAGATTAAATCCTAATAAGCACAAAATAAATCATGACGGCTATAATAGAGATTAAACTAATCATGTGGACTAGCATAGTAGATGAACAGATAGAATCTAGTAGGATACTGTCGGGGGTTGGGTACGACATATGCCAAAGGATGGCTTATCATGGTGGGAGCGAGTAGAACGTCGCCGGTGCTTGGAAGCGGGATGAGGCGAAGACATGCACGCCGGCGGAACTTACCCAGCTTCAGGGCTCTCCTAGGAGATAACACCCCCACTGCTGCTCTGCGGGGTCTCTGCATGATCACTAAGGCAAAGTAGCTACAATGGTGCTCCTGGAGCTGTTTCGGGAGGCAGGAGAGGGCAAGGCTAGCTCTGTCCTCCCTGTGCTATCTGGTCTATCTCCATCTAGGTCCGAACCCTTTGCATGGGTGCCCCGGGGGGTTTATATAGGCCTACCCCCCGGGGGTACACTAGTAATCTGGCTGGGCGCGGGTCCCAGCCGTCTGTCTCTCAGGCCGCCGTCTTTCCCGCCGGCTTCTGGGGCCCACCGACTGGCGGGTCCCGCGGAAAGGCTTGATACTGTAGCGGCACACTTGATGATGCAGGCTCGGTCATTGGGTCATGGCAACAGTGCCGCCGTCTATCGGGCGATCACTGTCGCCATTCCCCATCCTATCTAGTTAATGGCTCGTGGGGCCCTGGGGAGGAGTCGGCCGACTCCCACAGGTCCGTCTTCGGGGCGCCCAGGCCGCCTTTGGCCCACCCACTGACAGGCGGCCCCGCCGTCTTCGGGCCGTTCAGGCCGGCGTCGTGGGCACAGTGTACTACGCACTATGGCTGAGGTCAGGGCAGGCATGGCAACAGTGCTGCATCTCGCCGGAGATCTTCCAGCGATACGGTTCACTGTAGCCATGCCGGTCCTTCGTAAGCAGGGGGGAAACGGCCATGCCGTGCCCGTACTCCGCATCATACTTCGAGATGAGGGAGGAGTCTTGGGCCGACTCTCCATAGTCGGCCTCTCTAGAGGTCGCCAGCGTGGAGTCGGCTTATGTTGGAGTCGTCGTCTGGGACTCGGCCTGAGGGGCGCGGGTTAGCCTACCCGTGGCCCATTACTCCGATAGTAGTCCCCAAAGCTGGTGAAGCCCTACGGATGCTGCTTGTGGGGCTTCAACAGTTTCAACCTTCAAGGAGCAGACTCTGGAACTCGGCTGCCGGCTTCCTTTGGGCCGACTGTCGAAAGTCGGAGGTTTAGTGGACAACCGAAGCTTGAAAGTCATGGCGGGAAACCAGGCGGCGTGCCTGATACGCTTCCCCGCAGCCATCAGGGCGGTCCTATCGCGTGGCGCCACGTGGGGAGAACAGTCTGCCTGCCCACGCGCGCGACGGGACGGGCCGTCAGGCAGGGCCTGCCACTACCGCGCCTCGGCATACGAACGGATCCGTTGCGGCCGTGGACGGTTGGTTTTCCCACGTCGTTACTGCGCGCAGTAACTTCATGGGGTAAATCGTGGGGCGGCGTGGGGCATCGTGCGCAGTTAATCCCACGCCCGCCCCCTCGGCTTCTCAGCCCGCAGGGCTATAAGTAGGCGGGGGGAAGCGGAGCGGCACAGCACGCGCGCCCTTCTTCCCCGCTCCCCCGCCCCATCTTGCCTTCTCTCCCTCCTGCTACCGCCGTTGAGCAAGAGCACACCATAACGCGGTGATGAGCTCTTCCTCCGCCGCGGCCCCCGCCGTGAGCTCCGGCGTATGGGATGGCTCAGAGGTAGAAGAAGAACACATCGAGTTCCTCCGCCAGACGCGCCGTCTCCCCAACGCGGACCTCGTGAGCGCCCGCGCCGCGCCGGAGGGGGAAATCCGGCCGGTGCCGGAAGAGGGCGAGCGGGTCATCTTCCGCTCGCACCTCATTCGCGGCCTGGGGCTACCGGCGAGCGGCTTCTTTCGCTCGTTCTTGGAGTTCCACAGTCTTCAGCCGCACCACCTCACTCGAACACGGTGGTGTTGCTCTCCGCCTTCGCCACTCTGTGCGAAGGTTTCCTCGGCGTTCTCCCCACCATCGAGCTCTGAGGAGAATTCTTCTCTTCTAAGCTCGGCACGCACATCGCCGGCGTGCCGGCTCAGTGCGGCGCCTTCATCGCGTTGCGGCGCTCGATGGCCGACAACCCCTTTCCTCCCATCACGTTGATCAAGTCGGTAAAGATGTGGCAGCGCTCGTACTTCTACGTGAAGAACCTCGCATCCGACGGCGACTGGGTCAACTTGCCACCTTACAACGCCGCCCCCCTGACTGCGAGGCTCCCCAGCTGGTCCCACCGAGTCAAGACGCTGACTCCTGCCGGAGCCGCCGCTGTAGCGCGACTCCGAGTCTTGACGCAGTCGGAGGGACAGGTCGGGGCCGACTTGCTGGCCGCCTTCGTGGCGCACCGAGTTCTCCCGCTCCAAGGCCGGCCTCACCTGATCTGTCAGATGAGCGGCCTCCGAGACCCAAGTCGGATGAGCACCAAGGAGATGCCCTGCAAGGAGGTGGCAAACATGGTGAATTACATCGCGCACTGCGAGTTCGAGGAGGACTGGCAGTTCGGCAAGGAGTCATACTCGTGCGACAATCCTCCACCAGTTGTAAGTCGTGTACCCCTATCATTTTGTCCTTTTTCGCAGCCGACTCCGGCTTCTGAATCTTGTTGGCCTCTTCTGAACTAGAATCCTCTTATGCAGCCCGCCGCCGGCGCCACGAGACAGCCCCGCGAGTATGTTCCCGACCGCGTGGAGAGCGACGTCGACGACCCCGACTTGGGGGCGGCGGCGATGGAAGCCGACGCCGAAGGCGGGGGAGGAGGAGCAGAAGGCGACTTCAGGCCCTCGGCCACCTTCGCCGACTGGCCTGACGACGACGCCGAAGGCGAAGTCGCTCCGCGCCACCAGCTGAGGATCGGCCCGTCGGGCGCCGGCTCCTCCGCCGGCCCGGCCGGCCAAGGTGGCGCGAAGAGGCGTCACGCTGGGCCGAGTGTGCCCGGCGGCAAATTGAAGAAGTTCAAGGGGGCGGCCGCCGCGACCAGACGGGAGGAGGCGGCCGCGAAGGCCAACCGCTTCCGAAGGGAAGTGAGAAAGCCTCTGCTAGTCTCTACGTGAATCTTTATGCTTTTTTATTTTCCCTTGTTGAATCTTGTCCGAGTCTTTTTGTTATATACTCGCTCCACTCTTCTTCAGGGCCCCTCTTTCCCTTGAGAGAGTCGCCATACCCTCCGTCATGGGGTCGGCAGAGATGTCCGCCATTACTCGGCGGCCCGACCCCGCCACCGACCTCCGGGAGGCGACGGAGCAGAATGCGCGGGAGAAGCGCGAGGAGGAGGAGGCCGAACGTCTGGAGAAGGCGGAGGCCGACGGGGCGGCCGCCTCCGCCCAGAAGAAGCTGGATGATGCTGAAGCCGCCCTTGCGGCGAGACGGCGTGCCGAGGAGGCCGCACGTCGCCGATCGGCGATGCTCGTTCCCCCACTATCGTCAGCACCGCTGCCTCCGGAGTTCACGGGGCAGACCGGGGAGGCCGGCACCGAGAACCCCGTCATGGAGAAGGAGAGCGGCGAGGCCTCCATGTCGGACACTCTCGTGCCGCCACTGCCGCCTCCACCGCCGTCTGGGAGACTGCAGGGCAAACAGCCGGTGAGTCCGTCGGAGCCGCCAGCCATGGACGAGGCCGAGGCACGGCTGCTTTTCCAAGTCGCCTCGCCGGCGCGCCGCCGTCTTGAGAGGGCGACCTCGGCGCCGCGACCTCGGGAGACCGGCGCTGCCAGCTCGGCAGCCCTAGACGCCGAGGCCACAAGCGCCGTGACCATCGGGTGGGTGCGCGGAGGCGGCACTGGGCCACTAAATCGATTGCTCCTGGAAGTCCACGCGAAGTTGCGGGCCGAAGGCGACGCCCTCCAAGCCTACACCAGAGCGCACCTGGCCGCGCGAACGGCCGTCCGAGTAACTTTCTTTTCATTTTTGATTCTTGTTTTTCTCGGTGGGGGCGCGCCAGCGCATCCACTGGGTGTAGTCCCCGAGTTCCGGGCCGGCTGCTGAGCAAGCAGTTCGGAACTCCCTCTGGCGAGTTCCAAACACTAACTTTGTCTTCAATGACTTATTGCTGGAGTATCACAACCTCCGCGCCACTGCCTTCAACCGCAATGTTGAGGAGTTGAGCAAGCGGGCTGCCGACTTGTCGGAAAGCCGGAGTGAGTTCTTCTTCTTTGCGGGGGCGCGCTGGCGCACCCGCGGGCTGTAGTCCCCGAGATTCGGGCCGACTGCTGATCAGTCGGGCCGGATCTTCCTGGCGATCTTCTTTGCTGACGACTCATTTGTTTCCTCTTTTGTTTTTCAGGGGCCAACGCCGCTCTTCAGGAGCAGCTTGGCGAGGCCAATACCGCCCGTCGTGCCAAGGAGGAGGAGTGTGGCAGGCTCGCCACGGAGCGCGACCTGCTGGCGGCGCAGCTGGCCGAGTTCTTTGGCAAGCCGGAGCCCGTGGATGAGCGCCTCATATTCGGCCACGTTGTTGGAGGCGGCGAAGTGGATCTGCAGCGCATATCTGAGCTTGTCGCCCTTGGGGGAAGTGAGGACGACGCCGGCTCCGAAGCCGGGGCGCATCTTGGAGCCGTCAAAGTGCATCTGCCAATGGGTGGAGTCGGGCATTGGCGGCAGATACTGGGTCTCAGCCCAGTCGACAAGGAAGTCGGCCAGTGCTTGCGACTTAATGGCGGTGAGGGGCTCGTAGTAGATGGTGTAGGGGGCCAGGTCGATGGCCCATTTGGCCACCCGGCTAGAAGCGTCTTGACTTCCGATGATCTCGGCCAGCGGAGCTGTGCAGACCACAATGATTGGGTGCTCCTGGAAGTAGGGCTTCAATTTCTTGGCGGCGAAATGCACGCCGTAGCACATCTTCTGGTAATGGGGGTAGTTCTGCTTGGAGGCCGACAGCACCTCGCTCAAGTAATATACCGGTCTCTGGAAAGGTAGCGCCTTGCCTTCCTCCTTGCGCTCGACTACAATGACTGTGCTGACTACTCGGCTGGTGGCGGCAATGTAGAGGAGCATGGGCTCTTTGGGAGTCGGAGCCGCCAGCACAGGGGGAGTAGTCAACATCTTCTTTAGCTGGAGAAAAGCCTCGTCCGCCTTGGGAGTCCACTCAAAGAAGGTCGTCTTCTTCATGAGCTGATACAAGGGGAGAGCCTTCTCGCCCAGCCGACTGATGAATCGGCTGATGGATGCCAAACAGCCGGTGAACTTCTGCACATCTAACAGTCGTCTGGGTGCTTCCATCCTCTCGATGGCCTTGATCTTCACAGGATTGCACTCTATGCCGCGTTCAGAGACCAGGAAACCGAGGAGCTGGCCGGCTGGTACTCCAAAAATGCACTTCTCTGGGTTGAGCTTGATCTGGAATCAGCGCAGATTCTCAAATGTTTCCTTGAGGTCCTCCAGCAAGGTTCCACGCTTCTCCGTCTTCACCACTACGTCATCCACATAGACGTGGGCATTTCTACCGAGTTGCTTCAGGAGGCATTTCTGCATGCAACGCTGAAAGGTGGCGCCGGTGTTTCTCAAGCCGAACGTCATGGTTAGGTAACAGAAGGCTCCAAACGGCATGATGAAGGCGGTCTTCAGTCTGTCGGCCGGGTTCAGCTTGATCTGGTGATATCCTGAATATGCGTCTAGGAAACTCAACAGCTCGCATCCGGCTGTGGAGTCTATCACCTGATCGATTCTCGGCAGAGCAAATGGGTCCTTGGGGCAGGCCTTGTTGAGGCTCGTGTAATCAATGCACATCCGCCACTGCTTGTTCTTCTTCAGCACCAGTACTGGGTTTGCCAGCCACTCTGGAAAAAATACTTCCATGATGAAGCCGGCTGCCAAGAGCCGGGCTATCTCTTCTCCAACAACTCTTCTTTTTTCTTCTGACAGGCGGCGCAAGGGATGCCTGACGGGCTTCATATCAGACCGGACGTGTAATTTGTGCTTGCCGAATTCCGTCGGGACACCAGGCATGTCCTTGGGGGACCATGCGAAGATGTCGCGATTCTCATGGAGGAAATCGACGAGCTCGCCTTCCTATTTGCTGTCAAGGCCTGTGCCCATGACAGCGTACCTCTCCGGGTGCTCCGGGTCCAACGGTATCTTCTTTGTTTCTCTGGCCGGCTTGAATGATCCTTCTGCTTCCGACTCCTTGGGGTCAGGCGATAACTCAGGCTGCTTGCCGGCCATCGCCACGACCCGATCAAGAAGCCGTTTCTCAGCTGCGATCACCAAGGACTCGGCCAGCCGACTGCTTTCGGCCGCGCAAGCGGACGACTTCCTGTAGTCGCCGGACACGGTTAGGATTCCCTTGGAGCTCGGCATCTTCATCTTGAGGTAGGCGTAGTGGGGGACCACCATGAACTTGGCCAAGGCGGGTCGGCCAAGCAATGCATGGTATGGGCTTTCAAGGTCCACCACCTCAAACCAAATTGGCTCTCGGCGGAAATGATCCTTGTCTCCGAAGAGGACATCTATCAGGATCTTGCCGATTGGCGAGCAGGAAAGGCCAGGAACGATTCCGTGGAACACAGTCCGGCTGCTCTGAAGCTGTCTTCGCTTGATTCCTAATTTCTCCATTGTATCCTTGTACAGGATGTTGATACTGCTGCCTCCGTCTATCAGTACTCGCGCGAAGCGAGCGGCCCGCCTATCAGTGGCGAGTGTGGCGCCTAAGACCAAGGCATAGGAGCCCGGACTCGGCATCACCTCTGGGTGATCAGCTCTGCTCCAACTGATAGGCCTTTCGGACCAATGCATGAGCTCTGGCGGACTTGATGCAACTGCATTCACTTCTTGCTGCTGCTGGCGCCTGCTGCGTCGGTCATCTGCTACATTGGTGAACACCACATAGGCTCCGTGCTCATCCGGGAACTCGTCTTGTATCGCGCCGACTGGCCTGACGGCCGGCTGCTGGGGCGGCTGTGGAGGAGGTGGCCCAGCAGGAGGGGGAGGGAGCAGGCCGTCCCCCTTGGCGATTCTGGTCAGCCAGTGGCATTTCCTGGTGGTGTGGTTTGACGGCTTCACGCCGCTGTGGAACTTGCAGGGACCGTCTAGAGTCTGCTCATAGGAGAAGGTCGGCAGCCAGTTGGACTTGCCGCCCTTCTGTCGCTTTGTCGGGGGCGGTCCCTCCAACTACTGGTCTTCTGCTGTTGCCACGTGCCGACTGTTGGAAGTCGGCTGTGGGGCTTTGCGCTTTTGTTCATTCTGCTGTTGCCGCCGACTGGTGTCTCCAGCCGGAGTTCTTGGAGCCCGAGGGGCGACTTTGGCAGTCGTGCTGACCCGAATTTCCGCCTTCATGCAGGAGTCGACCGTGGCGTATTTGTCCGCTGTGATCAGTAGCTCATCGAGGGTCTCCGGCTCGTCGCAGAGGAGCTTGTGCTTGAGGAGGGTGCCTTCTCTGCACCCGGCGGTAAAATACTCGATGGCCTGCACCTGGTGCACGCCCTCGCAGGAGTTCCGGAGTTCACCCCAGCACGTGAGGTAATCGCGAGTAGACTCGTCAGGGCCTTGCACGCACAAGGAAAGTTGGCGCGGCTTGGGGGGTCGCTTGTACGTGCTGGTGAAGTTGCGGACGAAAGCCTCGGCGAAGTCGACCTAGCTGTTGATGCTGCGAGGCTTCAGACTGTTCAACCACGTCCGGGCCGAGCCCTGGAGCATGAGCGGGACGTATCTTACGGCAACACGCTTGTTGCCGTTCGCTATGTTGACGGCGGTGGAGTAGTCAATCAGCCAATCTTCCGGCTTCACGGTGCCGGTATATTTGGGCGTGTCTCGGGGGAGCGTGAACCCTCTGGGGAAGGGCTCATCTCGGATGCGGGGTCCAAAGCAAGGGGGACCCAACTCGTCTCTTCTTCCAGCACCAGGGATCGGTGGAGTCGGTCGATCCAGTGGCGGGCGTCGTTCTCTCTGCTCCCTCTTGGCGGCCAAGGCGGTCGCCGAGAGTCGGATGTTCCACGGGCGGCGGGGAGACTCGCCTTTCTCTGCGAGGGGGGGAGGTAGGTAGTCGTCTCACCGTTCCACCGCTTTGGTGCGGCGTCTTGGTCGCGCTCGATGGTGATGTGAGTCCGACTGTGGCTGACAGCCGGCTCCTTGTCCTTCTTCCCACGGGCCCCGCCAGTCGGCATCCGAGACGTCCCACCTTGGTCTCGGCGAGGCGGTGGGTCGTCGTTTTGGCGCTGCGGCGCCTCGGTACGGCAGCCGGCATCATTCTGCGCGGCGGCCGCGTCGAGGAGCTGTTGAACTCGCTCTGTCATTACGCGGCGCTCTTCGCCTTCGAAGTCGTCGAGCTCGTCTGCCGCCGCCTGGGCGGCGCGGATATTCTATGCGGGCGTGGCATACACAGGGCGATCGGCCCCGAAGAGGTTGGCGACTACCGCACCGCACTGTCGGACCGCGCCTAGGCGGCTAGGCCCGGTCGAAGCCGGTGAGCGCCTACGGCGTGATCCATCTCGCGTTGGTAAGCTTCTGACAAGCGCCTCATGCTTGCCATCTTCTTCGCGCCTTCGACGAGCTGAAGGCGGAGCGCCTCCAGCTCTCGGCGTCGGTGTCTTCCGGAATCGGCGCTGCAAGGCCTCGCAGGGCCGCGTCAAGTGGGTCGTGCGCTCCTTCGCCGGAGCGCTCGCCGTGCTCGAGGATGAGGACCTCAGTGACGGTGCTTCCGCCGCTCCCCGCGCAAGGGAGCGGCTCGTCGTAGACCACCACGTTGGTGGGGAACGCGTCGAGCGACGCGGTGTCGGAGTCGACCAGCATCGGGTCGGTGGATCCAATGGACTCCAGGTCCGCGACAGGCTCGCCGGCGACGTGGAGTTGGTCGAGGAGGCCCGCGAGGAGGCTCTCGGGAACACTCGTGCCTGCATCGGACGCAGGCTCATCAGAGAGGCAAACCTCGCCGATAAGATCGGCGAGGCAGCTGGCTGCACACGCGATCTCAGCGCCGTGCAGCACGTCGGCGCAGACGCCATCCGGTGTGCCGGGCTGGCTGTGCTCGCCGGGGAGGAACATGGTTCCCGTCCAGAGCAGATCTCCGGACGATGGTGCACCTCGCCCCACGGTGGGCACCAAATGTTGGGGGTTGGGTTCGACATATGCCAAAGGATGGCTTATCATGGTGGGAGCGAGTAGAACGTCGCTGGTGCCTGGAAGCGGGATGAGGCGAAGACATGCACGCCGGCGGAACTTACCCAGCTTCAGGGCTCTCCTAGGAGATAACACCCCTACTGGTGCTCTGCGGGGTCTCCGCATGATCACTTAGGCAAAGTAGCTACAATGGTGCTCCTGGAGCTGTTTTGGGAGGCAGGAGAGGGCAAGGCTAGCTCTCTCCTCCCTATGCTATCTGGTCTATCTCTATCTAGGTCCGAACCCTTTGCATGGGTGCCCCGGGGGGTTTATATAGGCCTACCCCCCGGGGGTACAGTAGTAATCCGGCTGGCGCGGGTCCCAGTCGTCTGTCCCTCAGGCCGCCGTCTTTCCCGCCGGCTTCTGGGGCCCACCGACTGGCTGGTCCCGCGGACAGGCTTGATACTGTAGCGGCACCCTTGATGACGCAGGCTCGGTCATTTGGTCGTGGCAACAGTGCCGCCGTCTATCGGGCGATCACTGTCGCCATTCCCCATCCTATCTGGTTAATGGCTCGTGGGGCCCTGGGGAGGAGTCGGCCGACTCCCACAGGTCCGTCTTCGGGGCGCCCAGGCCGCCTTTGGCCCACCCACTGACAGGCGGCCCCGCCGTCTTCGGGCCGTTCAGGCCAGCGTCGTGGGCATAGTGTACTACGCACTCTGGCTGAGGTCAGGGCAGGCATGGCAACAGTGCCGCATCTCGCCGGAGATCTTCCAGTGATACGGCTCACTGTAGCCATGCCGGTCCTTCGTAAGCAGGGGGGAAATGGCCATGCCGTGACCGTACTCCGCATCGTACTTCGAGATGAGGGAGGAAACTTGGGCCGACTCTCCATAGTCGGCCTCTCTGGAGGTCGCCAGCGTGGAGTCAGCTTATGTTGGAGTCGCCGTCTGGGACTCGGCCTGAGGGGCGCGGCCTGCCCCGATGTCTTGAAATGTCCTGGGGCTCGGGTTAGCCTACCCGTGGCCCATTACTCCGACAGATACAGAGTAGAAACATGAATTCTACCACGATTTCGAACAGGAAGGATAGAAACACATAAGGTGCAATGGGAGCAGCACCGTTGGCATTGAGGTTGTCGCCCATGTCGTTGAGGAAGAGGTTTCTGAGGTCGGGGAAGAAGTCGTCGCCGGTGAAGTCGTGGCTTCCAGCAGTCGCGAGAGTGCGCTCCCCAAATTTCAACAGCGCCTGCCGAATGGAGCACAGGAGGGAGTGGCTGTAGGGGACATTGCGGCCTCCGAATGGAGCGCAGGAGTAGCACACGAAGCAGTAGATGGTGCTCCTCCCTAAGTCTCTATCTCTACTCTTATCTCTATCTCTACTACTCTGCTTTGTTTTTATAACAAATCGAATAGTACTGCACCATCCGTTGCACGCCCGGCTGAACAAGCCTCCTCGCCTCCATCATCACCAATTGAGTTTTTATAGGAGTAGGAGTAGAGAAAAAACTGAGTTGGTGATGATGGTGTGCCGTGCAATGCACTGGCATCTTGCTAATCTTCTTGCATATAATTCCAAACACCACGTAGACACGGTCTTTGACCATTTTACAACTATGTTAGTATCATTGTTAGTGGTCAGCCGGTGCAAGTTATACCCCGGGTGTTTTAACCTTTTTTTAGTAATGATATCTAGCGATTGTTCGGCACGAGCTCAATCCTGGCGAATCCCACGTAAACATCAGATTTCCATCCAATGGTGGCCTGTTTTTAAGACATAGTATTTGACAAAACCGCCACGCTTACACGCATACTGTAACTGTGTCGCGGGCGTTTGCAACTGCCATGTCTCCCAGCGAACGTTTGCTGGGGATTGGAGTTAGCACCGATGGAGGTTCGTAGTCCTTCCACGCTCGGGCGTTGAAGTTTGTAACTATTTTAGATTAGAATATACTACTCCTCCGGTGCTAGTAGTAGAGCAGAGTCATACTCCACTACTACTCTACTCAAGCAAGTTTGGGCATAGTAGTAGGTACTGTAGGGAGTACCAGTACTGTGATCACACAAGCAAGTTGTCTGGCATCGATATGACCCTACGCTGCTGGTATCTGTCTCGTAAGTCAAGCGGCGTGCTGTAGTCATCGTCACATGTCCACTTCCCGCAGCACATATTCGCTTCTCAATCTTTGTCCGCACATAATCTCGTCCAATCTTCCATCCCTGCTAAGACGCCTCCCCCCCTCATCTGAAACCCAAGCACTAAAAATGGCAGAACCGAGCAGCATTCGCCGAAAGAGTGGCTGGAATTCACTCTGCACAGAGGTAATCAAGCTCATTGTTTCGCGCATGGACAATCTCATTACCATGCCACTCGCCGTGTGCTCGTCGGGGCTATACCGTTTACTCAAAGCCCTCTGGCCGAAGCTTTTTAAGCCAACTCCTTGCTTGATGATGCCGCCTGATCTTTAGAAATGTCATGTCACACAGCATAACGATCGTAGGGTGGCGAGCATCAACCCCCTTGACTGCAATCCGATCACCGTCACCCTCAACTACATTAACGGTATGTACTAGGTCGGCATGAACACGTCTTGGATGGTGCTCGTCGACAGTCACGGCAGCTGGATGCTCGTGGAGGTTTACACATGGCGATTGATCCCCCTTCCTTTGATTAACACTGCACTACTTTGGCACCGCGGGCCAGTATAATCGGAATCTTACAATAGCCAACATGATACCAAGTTTGATTTGCTCAAGGTTGTAATATGCCAAGTGCCCACAAGATCTGCAAATTATAAAGACTTTAGGCTAATTGCGTTCTTCAACCGCGGTCTCGCCTATCTGACAGGTCACTGCGGTAAGTGGATAAATCTGCTCGTCCATCGCAGGATCATACATCCTCCATGGTTCTCTGATGCCATTGAACACAAGGGCTTCATTTACGCTGTCGACTCCTATGGCTGGACGTATTGCTGGCCTACTCTAGTCATCGCTACAAATGGCTATTATAGCAGTATGTTATTTTCTTATGATATCATGATGGCTTGCTTATATTTCAGTCAACATTTACTGAAAAAATATTCATGCTCATAACATCATGTTCTTAAGATTGACTACATCAAGAGCCCTTTTTTATTTGACTCTAACTTGATATGATGTTGTAGGCCGCCTGGTGTCCCTACCCTTCCTAATCCCAAAACCTTTCAAAGAAAAGCAGCATCGCAGTTGCAGGTGGTTCTTGGACCGATCAGACGACGGCGAACAATTGATGATCGTTCGCACGTACCGGACGTGTTGTTTCGCGGAATGCATTCACAGTCACTACAAGGTCTTTGAGCAGGATCCCAGCTTCTCTGGGCCTTCAGGAATTTTTGACTGAGGCTGGTAAGTAGCCTTGGTACACGCTCTCTGTTTGTCAGATTGAATTATCCGATTAACCAGGAGATAACCGATGGCAAGGATAATGATGGCAGTGCGGTTTCGTTCATCAGGCAAAAATGTGTGTACATAACATACCATGAGTCTCTGCATGCACCGTACCCTGATATGTGCCGCCACGCTCTGCAGCCCAAAGTAGGAGAGAGGGTTGCAAGTATCAGACTTCAACCTGCTGGCTGGAGTTTCCCCCGTCAGGCACCCATCTGGTTCAAGCCGTCACCCAATCTCCGCAGCTTAATAAATAGTAACGTCTAACTGAGCCAGTTAGTTAGATGCGTACACTTGGTGTAGTAGGATCTTTTGTTTAGTTTGATGCATGCACTTGTTCTTTTTTGGTAGCTCTTTTGTAATGATGGCTGATGTTTGGTTTGGAAGAGAGAGCTGCGTCTTCACTCTTCTGGCCTGCTTACTGCTTCTGTTGCACCCCCAGCCCGGGTTGCTGCTGCTGCTATTTTCAATGTACAATCAGTAGTATATTTCGTCCGTTCGTTGAATAAATGTGTTGTTAGAACGACAAACACTATGTTTTGGAAGTTGTCGCACGGTTCAATCCTTTAGTGCTCCGTACCGTACGTAGAGCATATTATTTTTCATATGAAACACATTTTCCACTTGTTAATAACATGCAGCCCATTGATGATGGCACAATAGAGGAGCCCATAATTAACTGGAAGGGAGGCTCTCACATGAATCCGGCCCAGGTACATGCTCATGGTCCCCTAAATATAAACAAGTAAATAAATAAATAAAGCTAAATGCTCATGCACTAGTTCTTTAAATTCACGATTTAGCAGGAGGATATTATTTCCTATGATAGTGTTGTTACATTCAGTCGATATTATTCTTAGGCAAAGATAGCGACCAGTCTTCTTTCTCCCAGCATTTTCTTCCTGCAGCCAGCGGACCCATGCAAATCGTAGTCAACATCGTATATAGTTTCGGTCCATTTTTATTTTTCAATAAGAATGTCCAACCCAGCCCACCACATTGGCGACAGCACTTTATCCTCTGCCTTGGTGTGCTCGCCGCGGCGCCGCCGTCTGGCCCTGTCAACATAGTTTTTTTTGAAACGGCCCCTCTCAACATAGTGAACTGGGAGAGGACTGTAGTTGTGAGTATGACAGTACGGACCCACCGGGTCCACGCCCGAACACAAGCAAGCGCCTCTTTTACTACTCAGATGCACCCCTCGTTTTTTACTCTAATGCACCATGCTGATATCTGGGACCCACATCATTTTCAACGTATAGTCAATTAATGACAGAATTGCACAACTTTTTTTTGAGTAGTAATTCGGAGGAGCAGGCTATAAACTAGGTTGTGCGGTCTCTGTGGCCCGTCTAACAACATGACCAGCCCAATAGTTTTTTCTTCGGAAAAATAGGTAGCACAGTATTTCTTTTTGAAGAATACCCAAGCTAGGCCTATTTGTTTTCTCCAACTTACTGGGCTACAAATCTTTCAAGACGAGGAGGGATGCATTCCAGCCTGGCCAAAGAGTATGGGCAGTTTCTGTTAAAAGTAATATCAAAGGGGTTAAAAATTCCAAAAAAATTATAGCAAATGGGATATTAGTTTATTTTTTGTTTTTGTTCTTCACTGATATTTTATACTCCCTCCGTCCCAAAATTCTTGTCTTAGATTAGTCTAGATACGGATGTATCTAATATCAAAACGTGACTTGATACATCCGTATTTAGACAAATCTAAGACAAGAATTTTGGGACGGAGGGAGTATTCATTGGATTTAACTTGACATAGTAGTAATTTATTTTTAAATTTGTTTTAGTATGGCTACTAATTTTTGCATTAAGAATATTTTGTTCCCCAGCAAAAAAAATGCGAATTTTCAAAATTTCGCACATATTTAGTTAATTTTTTAACCCTGGTACTGACAAGAAAATGGGCAGCACTTCTAAAAATGGAAAATGGGCTGCAATAAATTCCATATGAATTATAAAATGAGTAAAAATTATAAAAATAATAGCAAATGGGTTGTACACGCCACAGATTTCGAGGCTGACTTGTTTACGCAAGGCTTTGTCAATAAACACATGATTCTAGCAGCAGTGACTGTTGGATGTCCATCCAACGGCCGACGTGCTTCTTCAATCTCTGATCTTCCTGCTCCAGCCGCCTAAACTAGAGCGAGCAGGACTGCCTGCTCCCTCTTGTGGCCCGCTGTGATGCCAAGCAGGCTTCCCCGGCCCACCCTACTCCCTCCGCTGGCCTGGCTGCACGCAATCAACTGCCTCCTTATTACGTGAAAAAAATGGTTCCTCCCACTGACATCTGGGGCGCACTGGTTGTGAGGCTGACCTGTGGGCCTACTAAGTTGACGCGTATGTAGGGCTTGTCAACTTAGTCAACAAACGATTCTAGCAGTAGTAACCATTGGATTTGAATCAAATGGTCCTGCTGCTTCTTCAACCGCTGCTCTTCTTGCACGAGCCGCCCAAACCAGCGCCGGCGAGACCGCGTGTTCCTGCCTCCAGTGGCCGGTTGTGCTGCCGTTGAGGCGTCACTGCCCCCTACTACTTCCACCGCTAGCCAGGCCCTGCGGCGACGGCAGCCTCACACCACAGCCGAACCAGTGAACCCTTGTACTCCTCTCCGCGTGGGCATCCACTACCACGTCTTCCCCGGCTCCGCGTCTTTCCTGGCTCCGCATCCTCCACTGCCCTGGTGCTCTCGGTGCGGCATGGTCAACGTGGTCATGGAACGACTTCCATCAGACGTGGACTGTACGTGGAGAGGCTGACAGCTGGGTCCATGGCCGCACGCAAGGAAATGCCACCTTATTACGCGTAAAATAATGATTCCTCCATCTGACATCTGGGACCCACCGGAAGGGCCTCTGTATTTCATGAAAAAAACGTTCCCCCCGCTGACAGGTCGGATCCACCAGCTATATCTTGCACGCAAGGAAGTGCCTCCTTATTACGCACAAAAAAAGAATACTCCCTCTGCTAGCTGGGACCCAGCATAGTGGGATGCTGACTTGTGGGCCTACTAAGTTGACGGGGACGGAGGGCTTTGTCAACTTAGTCAATATGAACGATTCTAGCTCTAGTTACCGTACGACGATCATCCAACGATTGTACTACTTCTTCAACCTCTGGTCTTCTTGCTCCAGCCGCCCAAAGCAGCGCCGGTCGTGCCGCCTTCTCCTGCCTCCCGTGGCCGGTTGTGCTGTCGCGGAGGCCTCACGGCCCCCTACTACTACCACAACTGGCCAGGCCCTGCGGCGACGGCAGCCTCACACCGCAGCCGAACCAGTGAACCCTCATACTCCTCTCCATGCAGGCTTCCACTACCGCGCCTTCCCTGGCTCCGCGTCATCCCCTTCCTAGGCCTTGCCGTCGTCCACCGCCCTGGTGCTCTCGGCGCGGCGTGGTCAAGGAATGACTTCCATGGAAGACTACTGTACATGGAGAGGCTAACAGTTGGGTCCACGGTGGCCGCAAGGAAGTGCCTCCTTATTACGCGCAAAATAATTATTCCTCCACCTGACAGCAGGGACCCATCGGACGGGCCACCGTATTTCACAAAAAAAATGTTTCCCCCTGACTTCTAGGACCCACCAGCTACATCTTCACACGCAAGGAAGTGCGTCCGGGCAAAAAAATGATTTGACCCCCTTACTGCTGGGACCCACTAGCTACATCTTCGCACGTAAGGAAGTGCCAGACAATCGGGACCCACTTGGTCAAAGTGTATGTAGCATTGTCATTCTGTTCGCGAACATGTACGTACATACTGGTCGATGTAGAGGCGCGCACGTGTCGTAGTAGAGGCGCACACGTAGCATGTACACGTACATACATCGGCCAGGGTGCAAGAAAGACAATGTGGCCACGTTCGTACATACGGGCGGGATCTCGAATGCCTACTCGCGCATACGTACAGCCAGGGCTTGTGTACATGGCTGGGTCGGAACGGAGAAACATCACCGTCGTCGTGTTCATGGGGAGCCAACAGGCTGGGTCAGAACGGAATGCGTCGTCGTGTTCATCGGGAGGGCTTGGATGGAACAGCCGATGGAAATGAGGCCTGGCGTACCGCACAACAGAGGAAACGGCCTTGTGTTCGACCGGCCACGTTCGAAACGGGATCCTGTTCATCGGGAGGAGTCTGGCGTACCGCAAAACGGAGTAAACGGACTTCTGTTGGACCTTCTACGGTTGAAACGGGGTCCTGTTGATCGGGAGGGGTGTGGCGTACCGCAAAACGGAGGAAACAGACTTGTTTTGGAGCGCTACGGTCGAAATAGGGGTCATCGGGAGGGGTGTGGCGTACCACAAAGCGGGACTCCACGGGATACTTTTCATCTCCATCGTCGACCTCCTGCAGCCTCCACGGGCTACTGTTCATCCACTGACGACCTCCTCCATCCTCCACCTGCGACTGTTCATCCACGGGCTCCTGTTCATCCAACCTCCACCACGCGCTACTCCACTGGCTACTGTTCAACCAGCCCTCTCCACGGGCTCCTGTTCAACCACCCCTCCACGGGCTACAGTTCATCCAGCCCTCCACTGGCTACTGTTCAACCAGCCTTCCATGGGGTCGTCCTGTTCATCCTGCCCTCCACGGGGTCCTGTTCATCCAATCCCAACTGGCTCGATCGATTGGGGTCCTGTTCATCCAGAGGCAACACCACGGGGTCTTGTTCATCCACCCCCACCGGGAATTGTTCATCCAACCCCCCTAGCAACACTCACTGTTTATCCAGAGCCAGCATTGATCGGCTTCAGTTAGCAGCAGTAGCGAAGGAATCGCTCGATCGGGTTCAGTTAACAGCCATCGATCGATCGCTCGGGTTCAGTAATGCGTAGCCTGCAGTGCAATCGCTCGGGTTCAGTAATGCATAGCCTGCAGTGCAATCAGTTATAGAGCCCAACGCCTCACACCTACGCGCGTGCGTGTACGAGAGAAACACGCAAACCTCCATGCATCGCTCGGCCCCGACCACCCACCATAACCGGCAACACCCCGGTATTTTCCTTGCCCTCGCTTCTACCACGGTTTTTTCCGTCATGGACGGCCCAAAGAATGTCATGCAGTTGCGTCTCCGGCCCGCCCAGGATGAAAAGCCCATTTTCTGTCATGATGTTTTTTCATCTCTACTCCTAATGGAGCAGTTGGTGAATAGTCCGTCGGTTATTTTTCGTTGTTTTTTTTCGTCTCACCACTTTCGTTGGTTTTATTTCGCTGGTTTTATTTCGTCTCCCTCCCACCTGCCTTTTTGCTTCACCACCCACATAAACCCATCAGATTAGTTACCATATAAAAAATAAATCACAATCAATCAAGTATTGATGGACCACCCACATAAACCCATCAGATTAGTTACCATATAAAAAATAAATCACAATGAATCAAGTATTGATGGGATATTTCCTTATATTGATGTGATTTTCCCTTTCTTATCATCAATCCTCTCTACTGCATAAAAAAATGCGTAGCTTTCCTTTTCTTGTCAACCGACCGCGTCCCATCTCCCTACGTGCACCCTTGTTGCTCTGCCTCCCACACAAAAAAAACCCTCTCGTTTGACCTCCCCCAAACCCCGCATGATGGAGAAACCCAGCCGCCTGCTTCCCCTCCTCTCGATCGCTGCATACGTCTAGATCGCAGCCCCATCCCCATCCTCCTCTCATGTCACGGCGGCCGATGGACTGCCGCCACCACCCTCTTACTCTCTCGCCGCCGCCGTCCTCCCGCTCGCTCGCCGCCGTCGTCGCCACCAATCCCGACAAAGGCGTCGTTGCTGCTATGTCGCCTCCTTTCCCCATCCAAGCCTGACCATGGCAACGGCGCCCTCTCATGTGTCCCGCGGTGAGGTTTGAGGAGGCGCGACCACAATCCAGTAGGGATCTCACCGCGGACCCATTCGCTGGGATGGGTGTAGCCTCCGTTGTGAATGGGATCGAAGGGAGGGGCTACTTCGTCGTCAAGGTCGGCGAGGCAGCGGCCGATTGGGAGCCCGGTTGTGAACATGGGAGTTCGTCCCCATGGAGGCGGCGGCCGTGGAGATTGGATGTGAAGCAACCCCACTTGCCAGTGGTGGAGGCTTGCCGTCCATGTGCTCCTTTCTTCTCCCGGTATCCCCATTCCTTGCCTCCCATTACAAAAGCAAGCATGAATGAGAGCAGGGGCTGATTTTCATCAATTCATTTCTCATATTTCTAGTTGCTTTTTTGAGATTATACAAGATGCTCTCGATCTGTTTTGTCAAATTACTTGGATCGTCTTATGGAATTGACAGCCATCGTATTTTTCACCTCATGTTATTTCTTAATCCTTGTCCCACTAGGCATCCACTACATGTTTGGTAATGACGTGATGTTGAGGCGGCTAGGAGAAGCTCAGCAGCCAGATCAAGGGCTATCGAGATGGATCTGGGAGCCAACAGTAGTTCTTCTGTTAAATTTTGGTTATTATCTTTTCTATTGTTACGATTGTGGGATGGTTGATTTTGACTCGGTGTAACATTTGCATTTGTTTCCCCAGCTTGTTGGCGTAGATGCGTGGGACTGCGGCAACTAATCAAGAGCGAGGGCAGTGCACACCAGAGCTACGCTGAATGTAGCGAGCCAACCACGAATTGGGTATGTTCACACGAGGGATGGGAGAGGAGAGGAACATTAACATTTTTCATGATTTGGATGAAAATTTCAGTTTGTAGTTTCTCCGTACGTGTCAACACACTAGCGGTACTCATGGGCTTAGGATGAAAGTAGCACCAGCAGAATCAGTAGGTTGGATGGGAAGGCGGTTGTTACCCTTGTCCCTTGGTGCAAGCCTACCGTGGCGGCCTCACTAACTTGCTCATTGCGAATACGAGTTTGTGGGGTCGCGAGTTGCTGTAGATTTGTTTTTATCACTTTTTACAATATTTATTGATGTATCCCTAACTCATCGAGTCATTTTAGCTTTGATTTCCCATATACGCCAGCCTAAATATCCCATTCGTCAGAATATTGAACTCTTAAGTTAATTCCCTCAGTTCTAGTGGCAAATATAATGCACATAATCCATATTGTTATGCACTAGCGTGTGTGTGTGAAATAGATGAATTATGGTCCCGTACCCAATAATATGGATATGTGTGTGTGTTAGAGAGAGGGAGAGGGGGAGAGAGAGTGAGGAAGAGGGAGGGAGAGAGTGTGTGTGAGAGGATTTGATGGTAAAAAAGGTCGCCAATGTCATAATATTGGACTCTTAAAGTTAATGTGGCCTCGTTGCAACGCACGGGCGTTCTTCTAGTAGAAGTAGGAGCCCACCACATCTATGATGATACCTGGTTTTGTCACAATTATCGTCATAGAAGTGTCATAAGAATGACAAGAAAAAAATTCGTTCGGCCCAAAATGTCACGGATGTGTCTTTTTTGTAGTGTACGCTTGTTTTGCTTACCTATGCTAGTTGATTCTTGTTCCCATAGGTTGTTTGCTCACAAAATCCCTAGGCATAGGAAGTGGGTTAGACTTAAATGTACTTGTCATATTCTTCATGATGCTCTCTTTGTGTTTCAATTCTTACCTTTTATGTGAGCATCGTTGAGATCATCATGCCTAGCTAAAAAGGCATTAAAGAAAAGCGCTTGTTGGGCGACAACCCAATATTTACCCCTACTGCTTTTGTGTGTCCACATGATTAATCTACTGCATTAATCATGTTTTATAGCTTTTGTTTTCAATAAAGTGCCAAGTAGAACCTTTGGGAAGACTTGGGTGAAAGTTAATGCGATCTTGCTGTAAAAAACAGAAATTTTGCGCTCACGAAAATAATTGTCACTTTTAACAGAAGAGTGCTTTTAAGTTGATTCTTTTTGCAAAAGATTAATAGAAAAATTCCTCACATCCACTTATTTAATAATTTTTGGAGTTACAGAAGTATTCGAGAGTTATAGATTACTACAGATTGTTTTGTTTTTGACAGATTCTTTTTTCTATGTGTTGTTTGCTTAGTTTGATGAATTTATGAGTAGTATCAGAGGGTATGAACAATGGAGAAGTTGGAATACAGTAGATATAACACCAATATGAATTTGGAATGAGTTCACAACAGTACCAAAAGTGGTGATTTTATTTTCTTGTACTAACGGAGCCTACGAGTTTTCTGTTGAGTTTTGTGTTGTGAAGTTTTCAAGTTTTGGGTAAAGGTTCGATGGACTATTGAATAAGGAGTGGTAAGAGCCTAACCTTGGGGATTCCCAAGGCACCCCAAGGTAATATTAAAGGACAACCAAGAGCCTAAGCTTGGGGATGCCCCGGATGGCATCCCCTCTTTTGTCTTCGTTCATCAGTAACTTCACTTGGAGCTATATTTTGTTCACCACATGATATGTGTTTTGCTTGGAGCGTCATTCTATTTTATTTTGTTTTGCTTGATGTTTGAATAATATACCAATATCTTATATTCTTAAATGTTAGAAAGTCTTCACATAGTTGCATAAATATTCAACTACTCATTGATCTTCACTTATATCTTTTGGAGTAGTTTGTCGTTTGCTCTAGTGCTTCACTTATATCTTTTAGAGCACGGCAGTGGTTTTATTTTAAATAAATAGATGAACTCTCATGCTTCACTTATATTATTTTGAGAGTCTTTTAGAACATCATGTTAATTTGCATGGGTTATAAAACCAGTCCCAATATGATAAGCATCCAAGAGGGATATAATAAAAACTTTCATATAAAGTGCATTGAATACTAAGAGAAGTTTGATTCTTTATGATTGTTTTGAGATATGAAGATGGTGATATTATAGTCATGCTAGTGGATTAGTTATGAATTTGAGAGATACTTGTGTTAAATTTTGTGATTCCCGTAGCATGCACGTATGGTGAACCGTTATGTGATGAAGTTGGAGCATGATTTATTTATTGATTGTCTTCCTTATGAGTGGCGGTCGGGGACGAGCGACGGTCTTTTCCTACCAATCTATCCCCCTAGGAGCACGCGTGTAGTACTTCATTTTGATAACTAATAGATTTTTGCAATAAGTGTGTGAGTTCTTTATGACTAATGTTGAGTCCATGGATTGTACGCACTCTCGCCCTTCCACCATTGCTTGCCTCTCTAGTACCGCGCAACTTTCGCTGGTACCGTACACCCACCATATACCTTCCTCAAAACAGCCACCATACCTACCTATTATGGCATGTCCATAGCCATTCCGAGATATACTGCCATGCAACTTTCCACTATTCCGTTTATTATGACACGCTCCATCATTGTCATATTGCTTTGCATGATCATGTCGTTGACATCGTATTTGTGGCAAAGCCACCATTCATATTTTTTTCATACATGTCACTCATGAATCATTGCACATCTCGGTACACCGTCCGAGGCATTCATATAGAGTCATATTTTGTTCTAAGTATCGAGTTGTAAATCTTGAGTTGTAAGTAAATAAAAGTGTGATGATCTTCATTATTAGAGCATTGTCCCAGTGAGGAAAGGATGATGGAGACTATGATTCCCCCACAAGTCGGGATGAGACTCCGGACGAAAAAAAAAGAGGCCAAAAAAAGAGAAGGCCCAAAAAAACAAAAAAATGAGAAAAAAAGAGAGAAGGGGCAATGCTACTATCCTTTTTCCGCACTTGTGCTTCAAAGTAGCACCATGATCTTCATGATAGAGAGTCTTCTATTTTGTCACTTCCATATACTAGTAGGAATTTTTCATTATAGAACTTGGCTTGTATATTCCAAGGCTTCCTCAAATACCGTTGGTCTTCTTGAGCAAGCAAGTTGGATGCACACCCACTTAGTTTCTTTTTGAGCTTTCATACCCTTATAGCTCTAGTGCATCCATTGTGTGGAAATCCCTAGTCACTCACATTGAAAACTATTGATTGGCATCTCCATAGCCCTTTGATACGCATAGTTGAGGCGAGACTATCTACTCCTTTTTGTCTTCTCCAGAACCACCATTCTATTCCATCCATAGTGCTATATCCATGGCTCACGCTCATGTATTGCGTGAAAGTTGAAAAAGTTTGAGAATAATAAAGTATGAAACAATTGCTTGGCTGAAACCGGGGTTGTGCATAATTTAAATATTTTGTGTCATGAAGATAGAGCATTGCCAGACTATATGATTTTGTAGGGATAACTTTCTTTGGCCATGTTATTTTGAGAAGACATGACTGCTTTGATAGTATGCTTTAAGTATTATTGTTTTCATGTCAATATTAAACTTTTCTTTTGAATCTTATGGATCTGAATATTCTTGCCACAATAGAGAAGATTACATTGATAAATATTTAGGTAGCATTCCACATAAAAAATTATGTTTTATCATTTACCTACTCGAGGACGAGAACGAATTAAGCTTGGGGTTGCTTGATACGTCTCCAACGTATCTATAATTTTTTTATTATTCCATGCTATTATATACTTGGATGTTTTATATGAACTTATATGCTATTTTATATGATTTTTGGGACTAACCTATTAACCGAGGGCCCAGTGCGAGTTTCTGTTTTTCCATGTTTTTGAGTTTTACACAAAAGGAATACCAAACAGAGTCCAATTGACATGCCAATTTTTGATGATTTTTTATGGACCAAAAGAAGCCCCCCAAGTAAAAGAGTTGGACCAGAAGAGTCACGAGCCATCCACGAGGGTGGAGGGCACGCCCTACCCCCCTGGGCACGCCCCTTGCCTGGTGGATGTATGGAGACCCCCCTGGCGTGAGACCGACACCAAAAATTCCGATAAATACTGAAACCCGCGAAAAGAAACCTAGATCGGGAGTTCCACAGCCGCAAGCCTCTGTAGCCACCAAAAACCAATTAGGACCCAGTTCCAGCAGCCTGCCAGAGGGGGGAATCATCACCGGTGGCCATCTTCATCATCTTGGCGCTCTCCATGACGAGGAGGGGGTAGTTCACCCTCGGGGGTGAGGGTAAGTACCAGTAGCTATGTGTTTGATCTCTCTCTCTCTCCCTCTCTCTCTCGTGTTCTTGATTTGGCACAATCTTGATGTATCGTGAGCTTTGTTATTATAGTGGATCTTATGATGCTTCTCCGCCTCTACTTTCTTTTAATGGATTGAGTTTTCCCTTTGAAGTTATCTTATCGGATTGAGTCTTTAAGGATTTGAGAACACTTAATGTATGTCTTGCGTGGGATACTCGTGGTGACAATGGGGTATTCTATTGATCCACTTGATGTATGTTTTGATGATCAACTTGTGGGTTTCGTGACCTTGGGAATCTATGCATAGGGGTTGGCACACGTTTTCGTCTTGACTCTTCAGCAGAAACTTTGGGGCACTTTATGAAGTTCTTTGTGTTAGTTGAATAGATGAATCTGAGATTGTGTGATGCATATCATATAATCATACCCCGCAGATACTTTTGGTGACATTGGAGTATCTAGGTGACATTAGGGTTTTGATTGATGTGTGTCTTAAGGTGTTATTTCACTATGAACTCTAGGGCTGTTTGTGACACTTATAGGAATAGCCCGATGGATTGATCGGAAAGAATAACTTTGAGGTGGTTTCGTACCCTACAATAATCTCTTCATTTGTTCTCCGCTATTAGTGACTTTGGAGTGACTCTTTGTTGCATGTTGAGGGATTTTTATATGATCTAATTATGTTATCATTGTCGAGAGAACTTGCACTAGTGAAAGTATGAACCCTAGGCCTTGTTTCGAAGCATTGCAATACCGTTTCACTCACTTTTGTTACTTCCTAACTTGCTGTTTTTATATTTTCAGATTACAAAAACCTATATATACCATCCATAGTGCACTTGTATCACCATCTCTTCGCCAAACTAGTGCACCTATACAATTTAACATTGTATTGGGTGTGTTGGGGACACAAGAGACTCTTTGTTATTTGGTTGCAAGGTTGTTTAAGAGAGAGCATATTCATCCTACGTCTCCCACGGATTGATAAACCTTAGGTCATCCACTTGAGGGAAATTTGCTACTGTCCTACAAACCTATGCACTTGGAGGCCCAACAACGTCTATAAGAAGAAGGTTGTGTAGTAGACATCAAGATCCAATCTAGGAGGATCTCCCGCCCCTCCACCACCATGGAGGCCATGGAACAGAGGAGGGACTCTCCTCCCATGTAGGGGGAGGCCAAGGAAGAATAAGAAAGAGGGGGCTCTCTCCCCCTCTCTCCCAGTGGCACCGGAACACCGCTAGGGTAATCACCATGAAGGCGATCTACACCAACAACGTCGCCACCGTCATCGCCAACTATCTCCCCGGCTATGTAGTGGTGTAACACTGAAAGTGCGTTATATCGACTAGAGGGGGGGTGAATAGGCGATTTTTATGAATTCTTCACTGAGGAATTTGCTGGTGAGGAAATTCCTAAATGAAGAACTACTTGCAGCGGAATAAGTACTCATAAAGGAACATAACAGAACAAAGGCATAGTCATCATGATGAAATGAAGACAAGCACAGAGTACAGAAAGCGTAAACACATGATAACACAAGGAAGAAGACAAACAAACTGAAGAAATAGAGCTGAGGAAATTAAGAAAGTCTTCAGTCAAAGTCTTCAAACAGATATGAACGGGCACACAACAACATACATGATTAATTTAAAGAGTTGAGGAAATAGAACCAGTAAGCTTGGTGAAGAAAATGATTTGGTAGACCAGTTCCAACTGATGTCTCAGTTGTACATCTTGTTGGAGCGGCTGAGTATTTAAACTCGAGGATACCCAGTCCCGGACACACAGTCCTCACCGTATTCTCCTTGAGCTATAGTCACACAGACCTCGCCCAATCACTCGTGGTAAGTCTTCAGGTGACTTCCGAACCTTCACAAACTCGATAACTCGACGATCCACAATTCCTCTTGGATGCTCTAGACCTTGACGCCTAACCGTCTGGAAGAAGCACAGTCTTCAAAGGAAACAAGCGCCGGATCCACACAGGATCAATCTCTTCAGTGATGCTCAATCATTTGGGGTTTTGTAGGTTTGGGTTTGGGATTTCCTCACTTGATGATTTTCACTCAAAGTCCTCGGAGGATGGGTTGCTCTCAAATGACAAGTGTCAGTTTCTCTCGGAGCAGCCAACCAGCTAGTGGTTGAAGGGGCGGCTATTTATAGCCTAGGGAGCAGCCCAGCATGATAAGACATAAATGCCCTTGTCTGATATGACTGTTAGGTGGGTAGATATTTTGGGACAGCTGGCGCGTAGCACATCAACGGTCGGAATGTTTGAGGTTGGAATTCCTCAGGGCTATCATGTTCCTCACTTGGTAGGCAATTCGCATTGGCGAATTCCTAACTCTTCAGTCAGAACCAATTCCTCAGAGACCAGAAGAACTTCGTCTCTGTCACTGAAGAATATGACTGAACTGTGCGAGATTTACAATGGTTTCACTCGAAGGGATTGGTAGGTGTAGGATTTGAGTTGAGCATCACATGGAAATTTCTCCTTAGTATTTCCTCGACCCCCCTTTAACAGTACGGTGTTTCATATGACTCAAGAAAGAGAAAATCAAACTATGAAAACAAAAGTCTTCGCGCTTCATGTTCCTCGAATGATTACCAAGTCTTCAAGGTCACACCAATTTCTTCACTTTCAAAGTCTTCAGAAAGTCTTCATAAATCCAAAGTCTTCAGTTGAAGAACTTCATTTTTAGGGGTCGAATTTCTCTGTAAACATCAAACTCCTCATAGACTTATAGACCTGTGTACACTCACAAACGCATCAGTCTCTTAGCCTATAAGTCTTCAATACACCAAAATCACTAAGGAGCACTAGATGCACTTACAATCTCCCCCTTTTTTGGTGATTGATGACAATATAGGTTAAGTTTTCAACGGGGATAAACATGTGAAGTGTAAATACTGATATTGAGGAATTTGGTTGCTAGATATAGAAGAACTCCCCCTGAAGATGTGCATCGTGAGGTATTTGCTTTTGAAGCAATGCACACTTGCAGAGTATAATCATGGAGATCTCCCCTTATATCTTGTAATTCATACACGCATTTGACATATAATATGAGGAATTTGAAATGCATGATGAAATATGGTGACTGATGTGATTCAGCATGCGTGCATTAACATTAATGAGGAATAAGCATGCAGAAGAACACATCAAAAGTATCAAGCCACCATAGAGTTCTAAGATTACAACTCGATCCAGCAAAGTCATCAGAAGAACGAGAGTTGTAACTTAGAAAAAAAACGCCCATATAAATAGACCTACTTGAAGACTAACTCAAATTTCTCCCCCTTTGTCATCGAATGACCAAAAGGATTGAAACTGAGGACTAACGCCCCTGAAGAATATCATGATGATGGAGGAGCACCGGTGTTGTCAGAGTCTTGAGTCATTGTAGGGCCTGCTACAGTGCCGTCCAAATCTTGTCCGTGGCGCGTGATGAATAATATGAGCTGGCCACCAGAGAAGGAACCTTGACCTTCTTGAATTTCTTCGGTGGAGGTGCAGACCAGTCAAAGTCTTCCTTGAAGCCCATTTGCTTCAGCTGTTCTTCACCATATAGATGTGACGTAATAGCCAAGGTGCGATCAAACACTTCATGGAGGTAGTAGTGGTTGTTCTTCACTTCATTGTGTGTAGAGGTCATGTTGTGAAGAATAGAGCCAAACTGACGCTTAACCCATTTGTGATTCCGATCGACCTTCTGGTGAAGACTTATGAGAAGTTAACGGTCAGTCATCACACATGGAGCAGTAGCTTGAGGAATTGAGTTTAGAGCATTGGCAGCAGAATCATGTGTGGCAGAGTCATCATTGGTGGAATAAGATGCAGCTTTGCGGAACTGACCATCCAATGGACGAATGCCTTCATCAATCACAGCTGGTGACTTGCCCTTCTCATCAGATGAGGAAATGGTCCGCTTGAGGATTTCAATTGGGGGCAAGTAGCTACCATGGTTCAATGTATCAGCCTTGTAGTTAAGTGAAGACCTTGATCTGAGGAATCTCATGATCCATGGTGCATAAGGCTTCAGCTCAAACGGTGAAAGTGCAACATTTGCAAGAGTCCTCATGAAGAAATCATGGTAATTGATAGGAATACCATGCATAATGTTGAAGAGCATATTCTTCATCATCCCCTCAATTTCTTCATCTGAAGAATCATGTCCTTTGATTGGGCTGATAGTCTTCGTCAAAATGCGGTATATGGTTCTGGGCACATAGAGCAAATCCTTCATGAGGAATTTGATCCTTTGAGCTTGTCCAGGCTTCAGCGGCTTCATGAGAACTTGCATATAATGATCAGTAAGTTCAGGTTCATCATACAGACAGCGAGCGCCTTCTTGTGGAGGACTGATTGGCAAGGCACGAAGCAATTCAGTGGCAGGTGCCTTGTAATGAGTGTTTTCCGTCATCCAGTCCAACACCCATGAGTTGACGTCAGCAGCATCGCCTGTGATATGCAAGGTTGCGTAGAACTGAAGAATAAGCTCTTCATTCCAATCAACGATGTCAGTGCAAGAATTCAGGAAGCCTGCATCGTGAAGCATACTGAGAACCAGCATGAAGCATGGCATAGATTCCATGTCCACGTGAGGAATGTGCTCATGAGCGAAGACTTTCTCCTTGTCAAATAGAACTGAGGAATAGAAGTTGGCCTGGCTGGCTGTCCAAAAACGCTTCCTTCTAAGACGAGCATTGTCATAGGGGTTGAATTCAGTGAAGGATACGTGCTCGCCGAAGAAATCATCAGCCTTGAATTTTGGCTTCTTGGAGAAGGGATTCTTTGGCTTGGGCTGAGGGGTGCGAGTGATTTGCAATATCACCTCAGGAATCGCAATCTCAGGTTCCTCATGCTGAGGAATTTCAGTTTCTTCTGCAGTTGCAGCCTGAGTCATCACTTCTTCATTCACAGTTTCTTCAGCACTAACGGCTGGAATGTCTTCATGAACAGACGGGGTTGCATGTGGTTCATCAGATCCCACTTGTACTTCAGTAGTGGCTGGTGACTGAGGAACAGCTTGGAGAGGAGTGAACATTGTTGAGTTTGGATGTTGACTGTCCCAAAATTCATCATTGAGCACAGGAGTGGTACATCCAATGTCCACATCCTCATCTTCAATTTGTTCAACACCTGCCTCTTCTGCAGTGAACTGAGGTACAGGTGATGAAATGACAGGGGTTGAAGGGATCTCATCCACTTCAATTTCTTCGTCCAACTGCTCTGTCGAAGCAGCAGATGGAGTTTCTTCATCAGATTCCTCGGGAATCTCATATTCTTCACCATAAGGAACAAGGTCCTTTGATGGCATTGATGGGACAGGAACGACATCAATTGGATTGTCAATTGAACTGATCAGCATCTTCACCTTCTTCGGAGCTGAAGAATTTGAAGAAGTTGATGCCTTCCTCTTTTTCATCGTTGCATGTTCTGCAACCTTTGTCTTCTTCGCATCTGATGCAGATGGAAGGATTGGAGTTGGTGTAGGCGCAGGAGGTGCATTTTCTTCAGGCACAACTATTGCAGTTGCCCTGGCTTGTTCACTTTCCTCAAGCGCATCACTAGTGGATGACCTGGCAATATCATCAGCGGCTGGAACGGAGTCATCAGCCCTGGTACTCTCATTTTCTTTAGCAGCCATACTGACATCAGCGGTGCTGGCATGTTCTTCAGTGGGCTGAGCAGATTCTTCAGCCTGAGGAATTTCAACATGCACCGGTGCAGAGGCAGTTGAAGAGAAAGTCTTCGTCAAGTTGACGAAACATACTTTTGCTCCCTTCCAATCAGCATGGTACCGATTGAAATCATCACTCAGTTGCTTGATTTCAGCTTGTACAGCAATGAGTTGTTTGGGGGTAAGAGTGAGTACATTGTCCTTGAGGTAGCATTGTTTCTTGTATTGCGCTTTCTTCAGCCTTCGTCCTTCTTCATATTTACATTTCTCTTCCTCAATGAAGTGAGTAAGAACATGGCTTTGACCAGGAGTGAGGTTCATCTCCGGCAAAGGTGTAGCTGGGTCCTTATGCCATAAGTCAATGGAATCGAGGATTAGCTTGGGATCCAGAACAAGTGGCACATTGCTGCCTTTGGCTCTAGCGGCCCTTGCTTGCCTGTCTTTGATGATTTCAGAAAGTTCATCATCATCCGCCTCATCATCATCAGAGGGCACTTGGAAAGCGACTTGCTTCTTGTGAGGACTTGGTCGAATACCTCGTCCAGCAGTGGCCTTTTTCTTCAACAATGAGGGACTAGCTGAGGAAGGTCGAGCAGCTGAGGAGCTTGCAGATGCTCCTAAGGCAATAGAGAAGCCTTGAGTCCTTTGGCACGTGGCAAGATGCACAGGTGCCAAAGATTTTTTTGGAGCAGCCGAAGACTTTGTCGGAGGAGGAGGAACAAACTGAGGAATTGGCCGTGAGGGCTTTTAAGATGCTGGCCTCGAGGGCATTGCTGAGGAGCTTGGCCGTGAGGGCATTCAAGGAGAAGCACTGGTTTTGTGGGCAGGCTTCTTTGGCATAGCCTTCTTGGGCTTACTACCAGATGCCTCAGCAGCGTTAGCAGCAGCAGCAGAATCTTCATTGAATTTCCTCACTGCCTCTTTTGCTTGCTTGGCTAGTTTGGCCTGGCGCCTAGCCCATTTAGTAGCATAGTCCTCACTGCGCTTGAGGCTGGTGGGATCCGCCAGTTGGCTAGGCCTCAATGGAGGTCTTGAGCATGGAGGGTTGAGCGCGAATTTCTTCATGTACTTATGAGTAACATATCTGTACTCCCTCCATTCTTGTGCCCATCTCCTCTCAATTCTTTGTACGCGCACTTTGCGCTGATTCTTGTCCTCCTTGCCAAACTTGGCCTCATCCAGAGTGCAATATCCAGAATATATATCCTTAGGGATTTCAAATGTTGTGTTGATCTCAGGCCTTTTTCCTCCCTTCTGTGGCTTCTTGCCGTCAGCCATTTTCTTCAGCTGAGGATTAACAACTGAAGTTTCTGAAGATGTATGCAACTTTTCTTCGAGGAACGCTGCAAATGAGTTAAGTTGATGAGAACCTAGTGATTTAGCAGTGGACATTTGTACCTATGAACAGAGTATAGTTGCGAGGAATGTGGAGAGGTCATATGCGTTCTTAGAAGATTTTTTAAAAGAGAATAGGTTTGAGGAATTTGACCAATGAGTCTTGAAGAATTTCACTAAGCGTTCTTTTTCTAAGGTTCCAGAGTTGTATAGATTTGGAAATCCACACAATTGAGGAATCTTGAAGAAAATCATTGCTTAGAGAAACGAATCAAGAACAGATAACATGTGAGGTGTTTAGTGTGTGAAGATTTGAAGAATAAACACCTTTGAAGACTTTTAGGAAAACACATGAATCAAAGCGGGCAATAAAAGTAACTTTTAATTACCCGAAGTGAAGAACACGACGAACTGAGAAGTGTTGAGGTGAAGTTCGTCCGTTCAGATCTTCCACGCCCTAACTCGGCAGAGGAAGACGGCTATGGCGGCGGCGGAGTGAAGAGATCCGCAACCGGCGCGCGTACGACGGTGACGAAGTCGAGGCAGTGAAGCTCTTCCTCACCGGCGACGATGAAGTAGCGGCGGCGCTAGGGTTTGGGAAGCTCGAGCGGGAGAGAGAGGTCGAGCGGAGTAAAAGTGAAGTGAGGAGAAGACAAGGGTATTTATAGCGGCAGTGAAAAACTGTGCACCCGAGGATTTCGGACGAACGTGCCCCTGGCTTTTCCCATTCACATGACATGTGTCACCCACGTACTGTGAGGTGGCAATCATGTAGGATCGTGGGTGAATAGATAAGTATTTGTCGTGAGAAGCGGAACGGTTTGAGCGGCAAAGCCGAAAATTTAGATAAGATAAGTTTTAAGTTACCGGTCCCAATTTCTTCAGCTGTCAATGACACAGTGAAGATTTTGAATGAGTTTCAAATCAGAACGCACATGAAGAATTTTTGAAAAGATTGGATTGAGTTCAGCATAGAGGGGAAAGGGTCCGATCACATTCACTTAGCGGAAATAGTCAACTTGAAGAATTAGCAATATGTGAATGATGTAGAGGACATAAACTCATACATACATATATTCAACTGAAGACAAACGATGGAAATAGTGAAGACATTGTAAGTTGAAGAAATTGAAAAACTGAGGAATTTCAAAACTGAGGAAAAACTCAAGTTGAAGATTTTCAAGTTTTGTGGTGGCGTAACCCACCGTATAAGAAAGTTGGCTTCAAACACCGCATACAATTGTCGTAGAGCTCTGAGAGTCAATTTCTTCATTAATTTCTTCACACTTAGACGGTTAGTATTCATTGATTGAAGAAAAACGCTACTTCGTGTGTTGCACATCTAAGTCATCAAGTTAGCATAAGTGTTAGGATGAGTGTCCTATTTCAGAGAACATTCGAAGATTCTAGGATATTTAGCTCACACCGCAACTTGCTAAATCTCTTCTCATCCAAGGGCTTAGTGAAAATATCGGCCAGCTGATCTTTAGTTCGTGCATGGCAGATGGAGATATCGCCCTTGAACACATGATCGCGAAGAAAATGATGACGAATCTAGATGTGCTTTGTCTTCGGGTGCTGAACTGGGTTGCAAGAAATCTTGATTGCGCTCTCATTGTCGCAGTAGAGAGGCACATTCTTCATGTCGATGCCATAATAATTGAGCACAGCATGATCCAGCAGCAATGTACTCAGCTTCTGAAGTGGAGAGAGATACGCAGTTCTGTTTCTTCGAGGACCAACAGACCAAAGATCGTCTGAGGAAATGGCAAGTGCCTGACGTTGACTTGCGGTCCACGCGATCGCCAGCATAGTCAGAGTCTGAATATCCAACGAGATCAAATGAAGAGCCCTTGGGATACCATAATCCAAGTGTTGGTGTGTGAGCTAGATATCGAAGAATATGCTTCACAGCCTTATGGTGTAATTCCTTCGGTGTAGCTTGAAATCGAGCACACATGCAAACACTAAGCATAATATCTGGCCTAGATGCACATAGGTACAATAAAGAACCAATCATGGAGCGGTATACCTTTTGATCGAAGTCTTGACCAGTTTCATCAGTGCATATATGGCCATTTGTGGGCATTGGAATTTTGACCCCTTTGCAATCTTGCATGGCGAATTTCCTCAATACTTCTTTGAGGTATTTCTCCTGCGATATGAATATACCATTGCGCTGTTGACGAATTTGAAGCTCTAAAAAGAATTTCAATTCTCCCATCATAGACATTTGATATTTTTAACTCATCATATAGGCAAATTCATCACTATAATGTTGGTCAGTACAGCCAAAGATAATATCATCAACATATATTTGGCACACAAACAATTCACCATCATAAGATTTAATGAAAAGAGTTGGGTCGAGTGAACCGGGTTTGAAGCCATTCTTCATGAAGAATTCCTTCAAGGTGTCATACCACGCCCGAGGGGCTTGCTTGAGGCCATACAAGGCCTTGTTGAGTCTGAAGACTTTGTCGGGATTCTTTGGATCTTCAAAACCTGGGGGCTGAGCAACATATAACTCTTCCTCAATCTTACCATTCAGGAATGCACTTTTCACATCCATTTGTTGTAAGATAATATCATGATGGTTAGCGTAAGCAAGTAATATGCGAATAGCCTCAAGTCTAGCAACAGGTGCAAAAGTTTCATCGAAATCAATTCCTTCAACCCGTGTGTAGCCTTGAGCTACAAGTCGTGCCTTATTCCTCACCACAAGGCCATTTTCATCTTGCTTGTTGCGGTAGATCCACTTTGTGCCAATGATGTTGTGCTTGCGAGGATCTGGACGTTTGACCAGTTCCCAGACATTGTTGAGCTCGAACTGATGTAATTCTTCTTTCATAGCCTGAATCCACTCAGGCTCCAGAAATGCTTCATCTACCTTAGTGGCTCTATGATAGAGACAAAAGCAAAGTGCCCACAAAAGTTAGATAAATGTGAAGATTTTGAGCGAGTGACAGGACCTGGTGCTTCAATGTCATCAATGATCTTCTCAATTTGCACTTCATTAGCGATGTGAGAATGAGTGGGTTGTCTTCGAGGAATTTGATCAGCATTCCCTTCAGGAGCATTTTCTTTGGCACCATTTTCTTCAGGTGCTCCAGCTCGGTAATCATCACGACCAGGAATGAATTCTTCAGCAGATTCTTCGGTAGGAATGACATCCTCAGTAGCCTTGAACTTGATAGAATCTTCAGGTGCAGGTTCATCTATCGTAGAAGGTAGGTGCTCTCTTTGCGAGCCATTAGTTTCATCGAACCGCACATCTACAGTTTCAACAACTTTGTGAAGAACGTTGTTGAAGACTCTGTAGGTGTCCGAGTCCTTTCCATAACCAAGCATAAAACCTTCATGTGCTTTCGTTGAGAATTTAGATGTGTGATGAGGATCTCTAATCCAACATTTAGCATCGAAGACTTTGAAATAACTAACATTTGGATTTTTGCCAGTGAGGAGATCATAAGCAGTTTTCTTGAAGAATTTGTGAAGATATACCCTATTGATGACGTGGCACGTAGTATCAATTGCCTCAATCCAGAAGCGACGAGGCATCTTGTATTCATCAAGCATAGTGCGAGCCATTTCAGCGAGGGTTCTGTTCTTGTGCTCCACGGCGCCATTATGTTGAGGAGTATAAGGAACATATAACTCATGAGTAATACCAAGTTCATCAAGATAGGCGTCAAGACTGGAATTCTTGAACTCGGTCCCATTGTCAGTTCTGATGTGCTTGATCTTCACACCAAAGTTGGTTGAAGCCCTCAAGGAAAATCGTTTGAAGACTTCTTGCACTTCATGTTTGAAGGTGACAATGTGTACCCATCTGTAACGAGAATAGTCATCAACAATAACAAAGCCATATAGAGATGCATCATTTGAAACAGCAGAATAATGATTAGGACCAAAGAGATCCATGTGAAGTAATTCAAATGGACGAGTGGTAGTCATGACAGTCTTCGCTGGATGCTTGGCCTTTGTCATCTTTCCAGCTTCACAAGCTCTACATAAGTGATCCTTGAGGAGTTTGACATTTTCAATGCCAATGACATGCTTCTTCTTCGCAAGCGTATGCAGATTCCTCATGCCAGCATGACCAAGTCGTTAATGCCATAGCCAGCCTTCTGAAGCTTTTGCAAGTAAGCATACGGTTGGTTGTGGTCCTGTAGAGAAATCAACAATATACAGATCTCCTCTCCTAAAGCCTTCGAAGACTTTGGAATGGTCAGCTTCCATGATCACAACACAACAATATCTTCCAAAGACAACGACCATATCGAGATCACAAAGCATTGAGACAGACATGAGGTTGTATCCTAAGGACTCGACAAGCATGACTTTGTCCATGTGTCGATCCTTTGAGATCGCAACCTTACCTAGGCCCAATACTTGACTTTTGCCTTTGTCAGCGAAGATGATATGCTTCAGATATGATGGTGATAAAGGAGCGTCCATCCATAGATTCTTGTCACCCGTCATGTGATTTTGTACATCCACTATCGAGGACCCACTCGTTTGATTTGGGTTGATCATCCTACAGATGAATTAGTGCAACTTACAAACTCATATACTTCATCAGTGAAGAATATGACATCAATATCATTAGTTCAATTTCATCAAGCAATAGCATAGATAAAACAGTATGAGGAAGTGAGAAATGAAAATTCATTTCTTCATGATTAGCATGTGTCCTTTCAGGCACACTCAGGTCTCCAACAAATTCTTCAATCGTTTTGAGCACGACTAGAGACCTGACCCTGCATTAGTTCTTTTTCTTCACCACCCACATCTGAAGGGGTGGCAAAGAGTTCATCACTCTACGAGCACCATATGAGAAAGGTGGTATAGAAGCTAGTCCACTTCGTTTCACATAAGAGGGGTTAGGGTAAGCATATGAATAAGCAGAGAAATTCTTCGAGGACTTATGAACATAATGATTTGAAGAATAATGCGCATATTCATAGCCCTTAGCTCTACCCTGCGAAACAGAAGGGTTAACACAATGATGATCATATGAGTACTTCGATCCATTTGAGGAATTTGATCCATATGAAGAATTTGGTCCATATGAAGAATTTGATCTGGGGTTCCTGTTCTTCACAGGTGGTGTCATGAGGACATTCACCTGAAGACTTTCAAGATAACTTTTGGGAACCCAGATTTTCTTCATAGGGGAACCGTTCCTGCAGTTAGTCCCAATGTATCTAGCAAATACTTCACCATTCTGATTTTTGAACAGTTTATAGTTGGAGTCAAATGACTCATCAGAAGAATGAGGAGATTCACATGTAAAGCCAGATAAGTTGGATGGATCAACTGGAGGTCCCTTTGCAGCAACCCATGAGGTTTTGGAGTACTGCTCAGGCTTCCAATAGGTTCCGTCAGCAGTGAGTTTCCTCTCAAAGGCAATACCCTCTTTCCTAGGGTTTATGTTGAGGATCTGCTTTTTGAGCACATCACAAAGAATCTGATGCCCTTTGAGGCTTTTGTACATGCCTGTTGTGTACAATTCCTTCAGCCCTGCATCATTAGTAGTACTAGCAATGTCCTTAGATGAGGAATTAGTGATAGCAGAGACAAGTGAAGAATTTGTAACATTTGAAGCATTTAAACATTCTGGTGAAGAATTAGCAGATTCACGTTCAATGCACTTAAGACATGGAGGAACAAATTCTTCCTGGGTAGCGCTGATTTGTTGAGCAAGTAATGAATCGCGCTCCTTCTGAAGATCTTCATAACACACTCTTAGCTTCTCAAGATCTTGCTTTCTTTGAAGAAGTTCAAGAGAAAGCTTCTCGTGATCAGATAAGAGAGCGTTATGATGACCTTGGAGGTCGTCAAACTTGGAATGGAGTCCCTGAAGACTTTCAGCCAAGGCTTTTGACTGATCCATTTCTTCACCCAACATATCATCGCTCTTATTTAGCATGTATTGAACTTTTTCCAAAGCTCTTTATTGTTTAGTGGCAAGGGAAGCAAGTTTAACATAGCTAGGTCCAAATTCATCGCCAGATTCATCATCACTAGACTCAGATAGGTAGCATTCGGTTACCTTAGCACTGTTTGCCATAAGGCAGGGGCTGGATGATGATGATTCTGGTTCGAATGTCATCTCTTTGAGAGATTGCTTATAATCCTCAAACCAAGGATCATGACGAGTTCGATGTCCTTCATAGACCTCTGAGAGACGGTCCCAGATTAGCTTCGCGTGATTGAGATGCATGACGTTCCTGAACTGATTTCAGGATAGACTTGAGCAGATGACATCCTTTGCTGTGAGATTCAGTAGTGTGTACTTGTGAATGTTATCAGCCTCAGCCATCTTGCATAGATCGGTAAGACCGATCTCGGTGACGGTCCACAGTTCGCTGTCCACAGCCATGAGTCACTTCTTCATCATGGCCGTCAAAGATGGGTGACGGTGCCCTGGACTAGGGGGTACTCAACGCGTCGTCTCCCGATCAGTTGGATTGGGCCGAGGACCCCCATGGCCATATACTCATGGGCCAGTCCGGACAGCTGCCACATACAAGGAAGAATCCACAAGACTTGGTGATCAAGACAAGGACTCCTCCCCCACCGGCGTATTCGGCTAGGACTCTTGTTATCCTAGGCCTCTGGTGCTTATATAAACCGGGGCCAGGCTAGTCGATAGACATATACAACAACAATCATCCCATAGGCTAGCTTCTAGGGTTTAGCCTCTTCGATCTCGTGGTAGATCTACTCTCGTACTACCCATATCATCAATATCAATCAAGCAGGAGTAGGGTTTTACCTCCATCGAGAGGGCCCAAGCCTCACACCACAGCCGAACAAGTGAACCCTCGTACTCCTCTCCACGCGGGCTTCCACTGCCGCATCTTCCCTGGCTCTGCGTCATCCCCTTCCTAGGCCTTGCCGTCGTCCACCGTCCTGGTGCACTCGGCGCGGCGTGGTCAACGGCGTCCCCTTCCTAGGCTGACAGCTGGGTCCATGGTGGCCGCAAGGAAGTGCCTCCTTATTACGCACAAAATAATTATTCCTCCACCTGACAGCAGGGACCCATCGGACGGGCCACCGTATTTCGTGAAAAAAAATCATTTCCTCCTGACTGCTAGGACCCACCAGCTACATCTTCGTACGCAAGGAAGTGCGTCCGAGCAAAAAAAATGATTTGACCCCCTGACTGCTGGGACCCACTAGCTACATCTTAGCACGGAAGGAAGTGCCTGACAATCGGGACCTACCTGGTCGAAGCGTACGTAGCATTGTCATTCTGGTCGCGAACATGTACGTACATACTGGTCGATGTAGAGGCGTGCACGTGTTGTAGTAGAGGCGCGCACGTGTCATAGTAGAGGCGCACACGTAGCATGTACACGTACGTACATCGGCTAGGGTGCAAGAAAGAAAATACGGCCACGTATGTACATACGGGCGGGATCTCAAATGCCTACTCGCGCATACGTACGGCCTACTCGCGCATACGTACGGCCAGGCCTCGTGTACATGGCTGGGTCGGAACGGAGAAACAACATCGTCGTCGTGTTCATGGGCAGCCAACAGGCTGGGTCGGAACGAAATGCATCGTTGTGTTCATCGGGAGGGTTGGACGGAACAACCGATGGAAATGAGGCCTGGCATACCGCACAACGGAGGAAACGGCCTTGTGTTCGACCGACCACATTTGAAACGAGATCATGTTCATCGGGAGGGGTCTGGCGTACCGCAAAACAGAGGAAACAGACTTCTGTTGGACCTCCTACGGTTGAAACGGAGTCCTGTTGATTGGGAGGGTTGTGGCGTACCCAAAAACGGAGGAAACGGACTTGTGTTGGAGCGCTACAGTCGAAACAGGGGTCATCGGGAGGGGTGTGGCGTACCGCACAATGCAACTCCATGGGATACTGTTCATCTCCATTGTCGACCTCCTCCAGCCTCCACGGGCTACTGTTCATCCACCGTCGACCTCCTCCAGCCTCCACCTGCGACTGTTCATCGACGGCTCCTTTTCATCCAACCTCCACCGCACGCTACTCCACCGGCTACTATTCAACCAGCCCTCTCCACGGGCTCCTGTTCAACCACCCCTCCACGTGCTACTGTTCATCCAGCCCTCCACTGGCTACTGTTCAACAAGCCCTCAACGGGGTCATGTTCATCCAGCCCAACCGGCTCGATCGATCGGGGTCCTGTTCATCCAGAGGCAACACCACGGGGTCTTGTTCGTCCACCCCCACGGGGAACTGTTCATCCAACCCCCCCCCAGCAATGCTGACTATTCATCCAGAGGCAGCATCGATCGGCTTCAGTTAGCAGCAGCTGCGAAGGAATCGCTCGATCGGGTTTAGTTAACAGCCATCGATCGATCGCTCGGGTTCAGTAACGCGTAGCCCGCAGTGCAATCGCTCGGGATTAGCAGGTGAACACCTCGGTCGGGTTCAGTTATAGAGCCCAATGCCTTGCACCCACGCGCGTGCATGAATGAGAGAAACGCGCAAACCTCCGTGCATTGCTCGGCCCCGACCACCCACCATAACCGGGAACACCCCGATATTTTCCTCGCCCTCGCTTCTACCACGGTTTTTACCGTCATGGACGGCCCAAAGAATGTCTTGCAGCTACGTCTCCTGCCCGCCCAGGATGGAAAGCCCATTTTCTTTCATGATGTTTTGTCATAGAAGTAGGAGTCCAACACATCTATGATGATACCGGGTTTTGTCACAATTATCGTCATAGAAGTGTAATAAGTATGACAGAAAAAAATTCCGTTCGGCCCAAAATGTCACGGATGTATCTTTTTTTTGTAGTGTACGCTTGTTTTGCTTACATATGCTAGTTGACTCTTGTCCCCATAGGTTGTTTGCTCACAAAATCCCTAGACATAGGAAGTGGGTTAGACATAAATGTACTTGTCATATTCTTCATGATTCTCTCTTTGTGTTTCAATTCATATCTTTTATGTGAGCATCGTTGAAATCATCATGCCTAGCTAAAAAGGCATTAAAGAAAAGTGCTTGTTGAGAGACAACCCAATATTTACCCCTACTGTTTTTATGTGTCCACATGATTAAAATATTGTATTAATCAGGTTTTATAGCTTTTGTTTCAATAAAGTGCCAAGTAGAACCTTTGGGAAGACTTGGGTGAAAGTTAATGCGATCTTGTTGTAAAAAATAGAAACTTTGCGCTCATGAAAATGATTGTCACTTTTAAAAGAAGAGTGCTTTTAAGTTGATTCTTTTTGCAGAAGATTAATAGACAAATTCCTCACGTCCACTGATTTAAGAATTTTCGGAGTTACAGAAGTATTCGAGAGTTACAGACTACTACAGACTGTTCTGTTTTTGAGAGATTCTGTTTCTATGTGTTGTTTGCTTATTTTGATGAATTTATGAGTAGTATTAGAGGGTATGAACCATGGAGAAGTTGGAATACAGTAGATATAACACCAATATGAACTTAGAATGAGTTCACAACAGTACCAAAAGTGGTGATTTTATTTTCTTGTACTAATGGTGCTTACGAGTTTTCTGTTGAGTTTTGTGTTGTGAAGTTTTCAAGTTTCGGGTAAAGGTTCGATGGATTATGGAATAAGGAGTGGCAAGAGCCTAACCTTGGGGATGCCCAAGGCACCCCAAGGTAATATTAAAGGACAACCAAGATCCTAAGCTTGGGGATGCCACGGATGGCATCCCCTCTTTTGTCTTCGTTCATCGGTAACTTCACTTGGAGCTATATTTTGTTCACCACATGATATGTGTTTTGCTTGGAGCGTCATTTTATTTTATTTTGTTTTGCTTGATGTTTGAATAATATACCAATATCTTAAATTCTTAAATGTTAGAAAGTCTTCACATAGTTGCATAATTATTCAACTACTCATTGATCTTCACTTATATCTTTTGGAGTAGTTCGTCGTTTGCTCTAGTGCTTCACTTATATCTTTTAGAGCACGGCGGTGGTTTTATTTTAAAGAAATATATGAACTCTCATGCTTCACTTATATTATTTTGAGAGTCTTTTAGAATAGCATGGTAATTTGCTTGGGTTATAAAACTTGTCCCAATATGATAAGCATCCGAGAGGGATATAATAAAAACTTTAATATAAAGTGCATTGAATACTAAGCGAAGTTTGATTCTTTATGATTGTTTTCTGATATGAAGATGGTGATATTATAGTCATGCTAGTGGATTAGTTATGAATTTGAGAGATACTTGTGTTAAAGTTTGTGATTCCCGTAGCATGCACGTATGGTGAACTTTTATGTGATGAAGTTGGAGCATGATTTATTTATTGATTGTCTTCATTATGAGTGGCGGTCGGGGACGAACGATGGTCTTTTCCAACCAATCTACCCCCTAGGAGCACGCGCGTAGTACTTCATTTTGATAACTAATATATTTTTGCAATAAGTGTGTGAGTTCTTTATGACTAATGTTGAGTCCATGGATTGTACGCACTGTCGCCCTTCCATCATTGCTTGCCTCTCTAGTACCGTGCAACTTTCGTCGGTACCGTACACCCACCATATACCTTCCTCAAAAAAGCCACCATACCTACCTATTATGGCATGTCCATAGCCATTCTGAGATATACTTCCATGCAACTTTCCACCGTCCCGTTTATTGTGACACGCTCCATCATTGTCATATTGCTTTGCATGATCATGTTGTTGACATCGTATTTGTGGCAAATCCACTGTTCATAATTTTTTCATACATGTCACTCTTGAATCATTGCACATCCCGGTACACCGCCGGAGGCATTCATATAGAGTCATATTTTGTTCTAAGTATCGAGTTGTAAATCTTGAGTTGTAAGTAAATAAAAGTGTGATGATCTTCATTATTAGAGCATTGTCCCAGTGAGGAAATGATGATGGAGACTATGATTCCCCCACAAGTCGGGATGAGATTCCGGATGGAAAAAAGAGGCCAAAAAGAGAGAAGGTCCAAAGAAACAAAAAAATGAGATAAAAAGAGAGAAGGGGCAATGCTACTATCCGTTTTCCACACTTGTGCTTCAAAGTAGCACCATGATCTTCATGATAAAGAGTCTCCTATTTTGTCACTTCCATATACTAGTAGGAATTTTTCATTATAGAACTTGGCTTGTATATTCCAAGGCTTCCTCAAATGCCGTAGGTCTTCTTGAGCAAGCAAGTTGGATGCACACCCACTTAGTTTCTTGTTGAGCTTTCATACCCTTATAGCTCTAGTGCGTCCATTGCGTGGAAATCCCTACTCACTCACATTGAAAACTATTGATGGGCATTTCCATAGCCCGTTGATACACATAGTTGATGCGAGACTATCTTCTCCATTTTATCTTCTCCGGAACGACCATTCTATTCCACCCATAGTGCTATATCCATGGCTCACGCTCATGTATTGCGTGAAAGTTGAAAAAGTTTGAGAATAATAAAGTAGGAAACGATTGCTTGGCTGAAACCGGGGTTGTGCATGATTTAAATATTTTGTGTCATGAAGATAGAGCATTGCCAGACTATATGATTTTGTAGGGATAGCTTTCTTTGGCCATGTTATTTTGAGAAGACATGATTGCTTTGATAGTATGCTTTAAGTATTATTGTTTTCATGTCAATATTAAACTTTTTTTGAATCTTATGGATCTGAATATTCTTGCCATAATAGAGAAGATTACATTGATAAATATTTAGGTAGCATTCCACATCAAAAATTCTGTTTTTATCATTTACCTACTCGAGGACAAGTAGGAATTAAGCTTGGGGATGCTTGATACGCCTCCAACATATCTATAATTTTTTTATTATTCCATGCTATTATATACTTGGATGTTTTATATGCACTTATATGCTATTTTAGATGATTTTTGGGACTAACCTATTAACCGAGGGCCTAGTGCCAGTTTGTGTTTTTTTCCTTGTTTTGGAGTTCTACAGAAAATGAATACCTAACAGAGTCCAATTGACATGCCAATTTTTGATTATTTTTTATGGACCAAAAGAAGCCCCCCAAGTAAAAGAGTTGGGCCAGAAGAGTCCCGAGCCATCCACGAGGGTGGAGGGCGCGCTGTACCCCCTGGGGACGCCCCTTGCATCGTGGATGCCTTGGAGACCCCCCTGACGTGAGACCGACGCCAAAAATTCCTATAAATACAGAAACCCCCGAAAACAAACCTAGATCGGGAGTTCCGCCGCCGCAAGCTTCTGTAGCCACCAAAAACCAATCAGGACCTAGTTCCAGCACCCTGCCAGATGGGGAAATCATCACCGGTGGCCATCTTCATCATCCAGGCGCTCTCCATGACGAGGTGGGGGTAGTTCACCCTCGGGGCTGAGGGTATGTACCAATAGCTATGTGTTTGATCTCTCTCTCTCTCTCTCTCTCTCTCGTGTTCTTGATTTGGCACGATCTTGATGTATTGCAAGCTTTGTTATTATAGTGGATCTCATGATTCTTCTCCGCCTATACTTTGTTGTAATGGATTGATTTTTCCCTTTGAAGTTATGTTATCGGATTGAGTCTTTAAGGATTTGAGAACACTTGATGTATGTCTTGCGTGGGATACCCGTGCTCACAATGGGGTATTCTATTGATCCACTTGACGTATGTTTTGGTGATCAACTTGTGGGTATTGTGACCTTGCTAATCTATTCATAGGGTTGGCACACGTTTTCGTCTTGACTCTCCGGCAGAAACTTTGGGGCACTTTATGAAGTTCTTTGTGTTAGTTGAATAGATGAATCTGAGATTGTGTGATGCATATCATATAATCATACCCCACGGATACTTGTGGTGACATTGGAGTATCTAGGTGACATTAGGGTTTTGATTGATGTGTGTCTTAAGGTGTTATTTTACTACGAACTCTAGGGCTGTTTGTGACACTTATAGGAATTGCCCGATGGATTGATTGGAAAGATTAACTTTGAGGTGGTTTCGTACCCTACAATAATCTCTTCGTTTGTTCTCTTCTATTAGTGACTTTGGAGTGACTCTTTGTTGCATGTTGAGGGATTGTTATATGATCTAATTATGTTATCATTGTCGAGAGAACTTGCACTAGTGAAAGTATGAACCCTAGGCCATGTTTCAAAGCATTACAATACCGTTTCGCTCACTTTTGTTACTTCCTACCTTGCTGTTTTTATATTTTCAGATTACAAAAACCTATATCTACCATCCATATTGCCCTTGTATCACCATCTCTTCGCCAAACTAGTGCACCTATACAATTTATCATTGTATTGGGTGTGTTGGGGACACAAGAGACGCTTTGTTATTTGGTTGCAGGGTTGTTTGAGAGAGAGCATATTCATCCTTCGTCTCCCACAGATTGATAAACCTTAGGTCATCCACTTGAGGGAAATTTGCTACTGTCCTACAAACCTCTGCACTTGGAGGCCCAACAACGTCTACAAGAAGAAGGTTGTGTAGTAGACATCAAGATCCAATCTAGGAGGATCTCCCGCCCTTGCATCGCCATGGAGGCCATGGAACAGAGGAGGGACTCTCCTCCCATGTAGGGGGGAGGCCAAGGAAGAATAAGAAAGAGGTGCCTCTCTCCCCCTCTCTCCCGGTGGCACCGGAACACCGCCAGGGTAATCATCATGAAGGCGATCTACACCAACAACGTTGCCACAGTCATCGCCAACTATCTCCCCCTCTATGCAGTGGTGTATCACCTCTTATTCCCGCTGTAATCTCTACTTAAAATTTGGTCCTTAATGCTACATATTATTATTCAATGACGTGTTGCCATCCTATAATGTTTGAGTAGATCTGTTTTGTCCTATGGGTTGACTGATAATTGTGATTTGTTTGAGTTGTATGTTTTATTTTGGTGCTGTCCTATGGTGCCCTCCATGTCGCGCAATCCTGAGGGATTCTCATTGTAGGGTGTTGCAATACGTTCTTGATTTGCTTATGGTAAGTGGCGAGAGTGACAGAAGATTATACCCGAGTAAGGGGGTTGTTGCTTATGGGAGTAAAGAGGACTTGATACTTCATGCTATGGTTGGGCTTTACCTTAATGATCTTTGGTTGTTGCGGATGCTTGCTAGAGTTCCAATCATAAGTGCATATGATCCAAGTACGGAAAGTATGTTAGCTCATGCCTCTCCCTAATATAAAATTGTAATAATGATTACCGCTCTAGTTATCGATTGCTTACGAAAAAATACTTCTCTTCTGTTATAAAAATCTTTCTACTAAACAACTAACTATTATTATCTCGCAAAGTACTCCTAGTTTTATTCTTGCAAAGTAGTTCTAACATCACACCTACAAAATAGTTTCATACTTGTTCTAGGTAAAGAGAATGTTAAGTGTGCGTAGAGTTGTATCGATGGTCGTTAGAAGGAAATATAAATGCTACCTTTAGCTCCTTGATGAGTTCGATGCTCTTATTTATCGAAAAAGCTACAATTGATCCACCAGCTATATCTTCGCACGCAAGGAAGTGCCTCCTCATTACGCACAAAAAAATGAATACTCCCCCTGCTAGCTAGCACCCAGCATAGTGGGATGCTGACTTGTGGGCCTACTAAGTTGACGGGGACGAAGGACTTTGTCAACTTAGTCAATATGAACGATTCTAGCTCCAGTTACCGTACGATGTTCATCCAAGGGTTGTCCTGCTTCTTCAACCTCTAGTCTTCTTGCTCCAGCCACCCAAAGTAGCGTCGGTCGTGCCGCCTGCTCCTGCCTCTCGTGGCCGGTTGTGCTGCCGCGGAGGCCTCACCGCCCCCTACTACTCGCATAGCTGGCCTGGCCCTGGGCGACGGCAGCCTCACACCGTAGCCGAACCAGTGAACCCTCGTACTCCTCTCCGCGCGGGCTTCCACTCCCACGTCTTCCCTCGCTCCGCGTCATCCCCTTCCTAGGCCTCGCTGTCGTCCACCGCCGTGGTGCTCTGGGCGCGGCGTGGTCAACGTGGTCAAGGAACGACTTCCACGGTGGCCGCAAGGAAGTGCCTCCTTACTACGTGCAAAATATTTATTCCTCCACCTGACAGCAGGGACCCATCAGACAGGCAACCGTATTTCGCAAAAAAAGTTTCCCCTTGACTGCTAGGACCCACCAGCTACATCTTCGCACGCAAGGAAGTGCGTCCGGGCAAAAAAACGATTTGACCCCCTGACTGCTGGGACCCACTAGCTGCATCTTCGCACGGAAGGAAGTGCCTGACAATCGGGACCCACCTGGTCGAAGCGTACGTAGCATTGTCATTCTGGTCGGGAACATGTACGTACATATTGGTCGATGTAGAGGCACGCACGTGTCGTAGTAGAGGCGCACACGTGTCGTAGTAGAGGCATGCACATAGCATGTACACGTACGTACAGCGGCCAGGGTGCAAGAAAGGAAATACGGCCACATACGTACATACGGGCGGGATCTTGAATGCCTACTCGCGCATACGTATGGCCAGGGCTCGTGTACATGGCTGGGTCGGAACGGAGAAACAACATCGTCGTCGTGTTCATGGGGAGCCAACAGGCTGGGTCAGAACGGAATGCGTCGTCGTGTTCATCGGGAGGGCTTGGATGGAACAGTCGATGGAAATGAGGCCTGGTGTACTACACAATGGAGCAAACGGCTTTGTGTTCGACCGGCCACGTTCGAAACGGGATCCTGTTCATCGGGAGGGGTCTGGCGTACCGCAAAACGGAGGCAACGGACTTCGGTTGGACCTCCTATGGTCGAACGGGGTCCTGTTGATTGGGAGGGGTGTGGCGTACCGCAAAATAGAGGAAACGGACTTGTGTTGGAGCGCTATGGTCGAAACGGGGGTCATCGGGAGGGGTGTGGCGTACCGCAAAGCGGGACTTCACGGGATACTGAGCTTGAGGCACATAAGGCTCATTCCACGGGAAGCCACCGTTGGTGTTGACGTGGGACGAACCCACGTGATTTTCTTTGGGTTCCGGGTGGCCCAGGGGTACATGGTGGTTGGAGTTATCTGCCATAATGATATTGACGGTCGACTTGATGCTCTTGGACTCAGACTCCTCCGAGGAATCGATGAGTGATCTGTTCGAGAGGTCGAGGGGGGCTCGTCGAACTCGATAGCCGCCACTTGTTCCGCTGCTACCTGAGTGGCGACAGCGTGCTTGATCCAACGCTGCAGTCGACAATGCCCGGAGCACTTGCGATGATGTACAACGATGGGATGGGTAACCAGTCGATGGCTGCCGGAGAAGGACACCATAGGAAGAGGCTCGGAAGTGCGTCGTGCCGCGGATGGGCAAAACCTCCACGTCCAGCGGGGCTTCGGGTAGCCACGCCGAGTCGTCGGCAATTAAGAAGATCAGATTTTGCCACCGACTGGCATGATGATAATGAAGAGATCCACCTACACCATGAAGTTTTGCTAGACGCCTAGCCCCATGGTGGGCACCAATTGTTGGGGTTATGATACTGACAGTGAGTACTTGGGGTACGAATAAGGGGCAGAGCCTAGCTATAGCATAGGTGTAACACACGGTGTTTAACGAGTTCAGGCCCCTCACTCGGCGGAGATAAAAGCCCTACATCTCGTGCCCCGAGGCTTGGTTTGATTTGATGGGTAGGATTACAAGGTTGAACGTGCCCGACTATGGGGAGGGGTGCGGCTTATATAGAGTGCGCTGCAGCCCCATGTCCCCCACGCCGCCGGGGCAATTAATGCCATTGAATGAGGCAGTTACTAGTGTAATGAGCATATACTATAGTAGTTACAGGTAACGGTAGTTAGAACTCTATTTAGTTGACGACTTAGGATCCCTCGACCATTGTAGCTCCCACGATGCCTTCTTGCCCTGTACGTCCGAGTGATTGATCATCCGCTGAGTGACGTGTGGTTGTCCGAGTGCTGTAGAGTCTTCTGAGTGATCCTCCTATTGTATGCATCCGAATGCAGGCATGGTCTAGGGACCTACCTATGATGGTGATGGGCCCCATGTGGCTCCCAAATGATGGGTTGTTGACCCTACCTATAATAGGTGACCACATCAGGTTCTGCATTGGAGAAGTGAGGGTCGACCTTGAACACTTGTGTTCATGCTCACGGAAACAACGTAGAATTTTTTTCATGGAAGTTTCTCACAAAAATAATTACCCCCTTGTCCAAATCCATTGTATTATAAAAACAATGTGCCAAGATTTTCCTTTAGGATGTTTAAATTGCTTGTTTGGTATGTGCAGTGACAAAACAGATACTTTTGTTGTAGTGCGTGAATTTACTTTTTTTTTACTGGAACATGCATTTTTTTATTTTTTCCTAATTGTTCAAAAAATTTGGAGTTAAAGAAGTATGGTCAATGTTCAGATTACTACAGTCTGTTCTGTTTTTGACAGATTCTGTTTTTAATGCATTGTTTTGCTTGTTTTGATGGAACTATGGATTATATCGGTGGTATAAGCCACAAAGAAGTTAGAATACAGTAGGTATAATACAAAATAAAATATGAATGGGTTTGGAACAGTACTTAAAGTAGTGATTTGCATTATTATACTAACGGATCTCGTGAAGGTTTTGTTAAGTTTTGTGTGGATGAAGTGTTTGAAGATCGAGGAGGTCTTGACATGAGGAGAAGGAGGAGAGGCAAGAGTTCAAGCTTGGGGATGCCCAAGGCACCCCAAGTAAATATTCAAGGAGACTCAAGCGTCTAAGTTTGGGGATGCCCCGGAAGCCATCCCATCTTTCTTCAACAAGTATCGGTATGTTTCAGTTTTTGTTTTGTTCACATGATATGCATAAATTCTTGGAGCGTCATGTGCTTTTTATTTTTATTTCAGTGATGCACCATGCTGGTATGAAATAGTCCTTGGTTGATTTATATAATGCTCTTTGCACTTCACTTATTTCTTTAGAGTATGGCTTTATAGAATGCTTCATGTGCTTCACTTATATCATTTGAAGTTTGGATTGCCTCTACATATAGAAAACCATTATTTGTAGAATGCTCTTTTACTTCACTTATATTTGTTAGACACGGGCAAGTCTTTTGTATAAAGAATTAAACTCTTTTGCTTCACTTATACCTATTTAGAGACTCAATAGGAATTGGTTATTCACATTGTTAGTCATAAAATCCTACATAAAACTTGTAGATCACTGAACATGATATGTTTAATTCCTTGCAATAGTTTTGCGATATAGAGATGATAATATGTGGGACATACTAGTGAATGATTGTGTTTAGTACGAATATTGGTTTTAAGGTTTGCGATTCCCGAAGCATGCACGTATAGTCTCTCGTTATGCTATGAAGTTAGAGCATGATTTATTATTGATTTTTTTCTTTGCGTGGAGGTCAGGTTTGCGCGATGGTTAACTCCTACCAACCCCCCCTAGGGGCATGCGTAGTAGTACTTTGCTTCGAGGGCTAATAAACTTTTGCAATAAGTATGCGAGTTATTTATGACTAATGTGAGTCCATGGATTATACACACTCTTACCTTTCTGCAATTTGCTAGCATCTTCGGTACCGTGCATTGCCCTTTCTCACCTCGAGAGTTGGTGCAAATTTCGCTGTTGCATCCAAACCCCCTGATATGATACACTCTAGCACACATAAGCCTCATTATATCTTCCTCAAAACAACCACCATACGTTCCTATTATGGCATTTTCATAGCCATTCCGAGATATATTGTCATGCAACTTCCATCACCATCATATACATGACTTGAGCATTCATTGTTATATTGCTTTGCATGATCGTAAGATAGCTAGCATAATATTTTCATGGCTTGTCCATTCTTTTTATATCATTACCACGCTAGATCATTGCACATCCTGGTACACTACCAGGGGCATTCATATAGTCATATTGTTCTAGATATCGAGTTGTAATATTCAGTTGTAAGTAAATAGAAGCGTGATGATCATCAGTATTAATTATTAGAGCATTGTCCCAGTGAGGAATGGATGATGGAGACTATGATTCCCCCACAAGTCAGGATGAGACTCCGAACAAAATAAAAAAAGGAAAAAAAAGATCCCAAGAAAAAGGAAAAAAATAAAAAAAGAGACAAAGAGAAAGAAAAAAGAAAAAAAGAATGAGAGAAAAAGAGAGAAGGGGGCAATGTTACTATCCTTTTACCACACTTGTGCTTGAGAGTAGCACCATGTTTTTTATATAGGAAGTCTCCTATGTTGTCATTTTCATATACTAGTGGGAATTTATCATTATAGAACTTCACTTATATATTCCGATGATGGGCTTCCTCAATTGCCCGAGGTCTTGAGCAAGCAAGGTTGATGCATACCCACTTAGTTTTCGTATTGAGCTTTCATACACTTACAACTCTTAGTGCATCCGTTGCATGGCAATCCCTAGTCCTCGCATTGACATCATTTGATAGGCATCTCCATAGCCCGTTGATTAGCCGCGTTGATGTGAGACTTTCTTACTTTTTTGTCTTCTCCATATTTACCCTTATCACCATACTCTATTCCACCCATACTGCTATGTCCATGGCTTGCACTCATGTCGGGGAGTTGAAAAAAGCTGAAGCGCGTTAAAAAGTATGAACCAATTGCTTGGCTGACACCGGGGTAGTACATGATAAATACTTTGTGTTAAGAAGATAGAGCATGATAAGGCTATAAGATTTTGTAGGAATAGCGTTCTTTAGGATTGATATTTTCAAAGACATGATTGTTTGTTGGATGCCTGAGTATTTATGTCTTTATGTCAAATTATAGGCTATTGCTTTGAATCACTCGTGTCTTAATATTAATTCCATGATAAGATTATATGATCAAGATTATTCTCGGTAGCATTCCACATAAAAAATTATCTTATTTATCATTTACCCACTCGAGGACGAGCAAGAATTAAGCTTGGGGATGCTGATACGTCTCTGTCGTATCTATAATTTTAGATTGTTTCATGTCGATATTCTACAACTTTTATATACTTTTGGCAACATTTTATATTATTTTTGGGACTAACATATTGATCCAGTGCCCAATGTCAGTTCCTATTTGTTGCATATTTTTGCTTTGCAGAATATCCATATCCAACGAAGTCCAACGCGATAAAAATTTACGAGGATTTATTTTGGAATATATGTGATTTTTGGGCGGTGGAATGAACGTAAACTATGGCCCATGGGCTCCACTACCTACCAGGGTGCATCCTCCCCCCTATCGTGGGGTGACGCCTAATGGGCACACCATAAGTCGGTTGGGGCCCTTCTTAGCCCACAAGGAAGCTTATATCCGGAGAAAATAGTGTTAAAATTTCAGCGCAATCGAAGTTACGGATCTCCAGATATTTAAGAAACGGTTTTCGGCCAGAGAACAAAAATGCGAAACAGAAGAGAACACACACACACACACACAGAGAGAGAGAGAGAGAGAGAGAGAGAGAGAGAGAGAGATTCAATCAAGGAGGCCCCTCCATCGCCATGGCGGTCATGAACTAGAGGGGGAACTTTCCTCCCATCTAGGGTGAGGCCAATGAAGAAGAAGAAGAAGGAGGATCTCTCCCGAGGGTGCCAGTACGCCGGTGGTGTGACGCCCGGATAATTAAGATACAGTGAACCTCTGCTAACGATGCCCCCTCACCTCAGTTAATGTTGATAAACTCGCGTTAGTTCAAAACGATTCAGATTCAAATTTGAGTTAAAGGCAAACCCCAAAAGTTTTCAAATATTAAAACTAAAATGTTCGAATTGTGCCAAATAATGCATAGGTAATTATGGTGGAGTAACCAAATTTTTACAAAGTGTTTAAGTGCTCAAAATTGATTAAAACAGGGGCTAAATAAATTATTTAAATGCTTTCAAAAATAATAAATGAATACAAGCTAATTAATTAATGTGCCAAATTATTTGTGGCAGTGGAATGTTTTGAAACACTATTTTAGGTGCTACTGTGGTACTTTATGAAACTAAGTTTATTAGAGTATAAATAGAAAATAGTAAAAGACAATAAACAAAGGAAAAATGAAAACAAAAAAAAAAGACAAAAGGCCCCCATTCCCCACTGGGCCTCTTGGCCCAGTTGGCTCAGCTCACCACGCCGGCCCAGCCGGCCCCCCTCACTCCCTTAACCCCACGCCCCCTAGAACCCTAGCACCGCTACCCCCCACCCCCATGTTCCCCCACTCCCCTCTCAATCCCTTATCTCCTCCCCTGGCCCGATCT
>NC_041383.1:454321347-454336815 GCF_002162155.2 Triticum dicoccoides
CGATCTGGATCGGGGCGTTGCGCCCGCCTCCGTCACCCCTGCCGCTGCAAAGCCCTTCCCCGCCCGCGCCCGAGGACTGCCGCCATGACCCCAATGCAACCATTCGTCGTCTCCAACGTCACCTCGCCGGACGCCTCCTCGTCTCCTCCCAGACGGCCTCCTCGCGCCTCACCAAACTCTCTTCTCACGACGTATGTGAGAACCCCAACCCTCTCCTCTGCCCCCTGCCCCGCGATCCCCGTGCTCACTGCATCGACCGCTCGCGCCCCCTACGCATCTACCCATGTGCTGCGCGCGTGCCTCGTGTCGCTGCTTCCGCCTGCACGTTGCACGCTGCCACCGCCTCATGTTGCTTCCGCCCGCGCTGTTGTTGTTGTTTTCCCCTGCTGCCGCCACGTTGCTACTTCAGTTGCCGCTTCTTACTGCTGCAGATTGCGGCCTCACCTAGGGCACGCTGCGCTCCTGCCCGGCTCCAGCCGTAGCTCTCCCCTACTGCTTCCCCCGTGCTGCCTGAGCCCGCTGCCGCATAGCCACCCCTGCGCCGACCACTGCAGGTGGCAACCACCCGCGCCCGCATCCGCCTGGACCCGGCAACGTTCCTCCTAGTTCGGCTCCACCGCTCACCGGTGCTGGCCACACCCTCCCATTGGCGCACCCGCCTAGCCATGCCCCGCCACTCAGCGCATGCATTTGGCTAAGTGTCATGGCCACCAGCGCCTTCCTGTGTGTGCTCGTGCGTAAGCACAACCACACAACGGTAGCCTGGCCCACTGCCAAGGGGGCCCCACGCCCCTTTTATTGAAAAAGAACAAAATAAATAAATAATAAGAATATAAAATAATAATAGTAATTAAAATAATTAATTAATTAACCTTGTTAATTAATCCTAAATATCGGCTTAGTTTAAGTGTGATAATGACATGTGTGTCCCACATGCACTATTCACACCTTTGACTAGTCAACAGTTGGCTTGGTCAACTAGGCCCTCTGGCCTCACAGGTCATAGGCTGTGGCTGGCCTCTGCTATGTACACATAGCTTTTACTACTTATATCAAATTAAAATAATTTAAGAATAATAATAAAACTTTGGAAAATCATATAAATTAATTTGTAAGTCAGATGAAAATACTTTATACATAAAAGTTGCTCAGAACGACGAGACAAATCCGAATACACGGTCCATTCGTCCGCCACATGTCCCTAGCATAGCGAACATGCAACCGCCCCCCTCCGACCCGTTTGTCTGAAAATGCCAAACACCGGGGATACTTTCCCGGATGTTTCCCCCCTTCGTCGTCATCGCCTAGTACCGCGTTAGGGCATACCTAGAACTGCGTATCACCTCGTTGTGTTTTTTATGCTTTGTTTGCTCTGTATTTACCGTTTCCTCCCCCCTCTTCTTCTCCGAAAGACCCCAAGACCGTTGGTGATGCCACTAAGTATGACTACGTCACAGACGACCCTTCTTCCTGTACAAACGAGCTTCGAGGCAAGCCCTCCCCCCCTTGATCACCCGATATAGCATATTCCTTCTCTCTACTGCTTGCATTAGAGTAATGTAGCATGTTACTGCTTTCGGTTAATCCTATTCTGCTGCATATCCTGTCATTGTTGCTACAATTGTTGATACCTTTACCTGCAATCCTACATGCTTAGTATAGGTTGCTAGTACTTCATAGTGTCCCTACATTCTTGTCCATCTGCCATGATATACTATCGGGCCGTGATCACTCGGGAGGTGATCACGGGTACATACATACATACATACATACATACATACTATACAGGTGGTGACTAAAGTCGGGTCGGCTCATAGAGTACCTGCAAGTGATTTGGATATGGGGGCTGAAAGGACAGGTGGTTCCATCCAGGTAGTGGTGGACCTAGGTTCCCAATGGCCCCCAAGTGTTACTTTGTGGCAGAGCGACAGGGCAGGTTGTGACCACCTAGGAGACAGGTGGGCCTGGCCTTGATTGGTGTCTGTGGTTACTACAAAATAACACGCTTAACGATATCTTGGTATTTGATATGAGTTGGGTTGTTGACCTTACATGCACTAACCGCCACGTGGGACAAGATATGGGTAATCAGCGTCGTGGTATCAGCCGAAGCCTTCTTGACGTCAGTGACTGAGCAGCACGTGCCGGGTTGGACCGCGTAACGCAACTTCCTTTGTACTGGAGGTTGCTGGGTCTGCTCACCGGCCGCCCTCGCAATGTGCAGGTGTGCAATGGCGATGGGCCCAGACCCCTGCACGCATAGGATTTAGACCGGCATGCTAACCTCTCTGTTAGGCCTAGGTAGGGCTGCGACGTGTTGATCTCCTGAGGCCGGACATGACCCAAGAAAGTGTGCCCGGTCAGAGGGATTGAGTGTGTCGGGTAATGTGGTGCACCCCTGCAGGGAAGTTGATCTATCCGAATAGATAACAGGATGATTCGGAGTTGTACTTCGACCTTATGACAACTAGAACCAGATACTTAAGAAAATACACCCAGACAAGTTCCAGGGACAACCCGGTGATCGCTTTCCCACAGGGCGATGAGGGGAGGATCGCCGGGTAGGATTATGCTATGCGATGATACTTGGTGAACTTACCAGCTACTCTCTTCTACATGCTTCAAGATGGAGGCTGCCAGAAGTGTAGTCTTTGATAGGATTAACTATCCCCCTCTTATTCCTGCATTCTGCAGTTCAGTCCATCGATAATACCCCTTTACACTGATACCCATGCATATGTAGTGTAGATCCTTGCTTGAGAGTACATTGGATGAGTACTCACGGTTGCTTTGCTCACTCATTTCCCCCTTTTCAATCTTCTCGGATGCTGCAACCAGATGATGGAGCCCAGGAGCCAGACGCCACTATCGACGACGACCCCTACTACACTAAGGGTGCCTACGACTACATTCAGGCCGCCGACAATCAGGATTAGTTTAGGAGGATCCCAGGTAGGAGATTTGCGCCTCTTTTGATCTGTATCCCAGTTTTTGCTAGCAATCTTATGGCAACTTGTTTAACTTATGTCTGTACTCAGATATTGTTGCTTCCGCTGACTCGTTTATGTTGAACACTTATATTCGAGCCCTCGAGGCCCCTGGCTTGTAGTATGATGCTTGTATGACTTATTTTACTTTTAGAGTTGTGTTGTGATATCTTCCCATGAGTCCTTGATCTTGATCATACACATTTGCGTGCATGATTAGTGTACGATTGAATCAGGGGCGTCGCAGGTGGGCAATCATCATGACAACAATCTACACCAACATGTTCGCCGCCGTCATCACCAACTCTTTCCCCCTTGATGTCTACTACACAACTTTATTCTTGTAGACACGTGTTGGGCCTCCAAGCATAGAGTTTTGTAGGACAGTAGCAATTTTCCCTCAAGTGGATGACCTAAGGTTTATCAATCCGTGAGAGGTGTAGGATGAAGATGGTCTCTCACAAACGATCCTGCAATCAAATACAAGAAATCTCTTGTGTCCCCAACACACCCAATACAATGGCAAATTGTATAGCTGCACTAGTTCGGCGAAGAGATGGTGATAAAAGTGTAGTATGGATAGTAGATATGAGTTTTTGTAGTGCGAATGGTAAAAACAGCAAGGTAGTAAATAGTAAAACGGAGCACAAACGGTATTGCAATAATGGAAAACAAGGCCTATGGTCCGTACTTTCGCTAGTGCAATCTCTTGACAGTGCTAATATAATTAGATCATATACCCATCCCTCAAAGTGCGATGAAGAATCACTCCAAAGTTCCTATCTAGTGGAGAACATAAGACAGAATTGTTTGTAGGGTACGAAACCACCTCAAAGCTATTCTTTACATTCGATCTATTCAAGAGTTGGTACTAAAATAACACAAAGCTATTCTTTCCATTCAATCTATCCTAGAGTTCGTACTAAAATAACACCAAAGCAAATTTAGATTTATAATATTCAATCCAACACAAAGAACTTCAAAGAGTGCCCCAAGATTTCTACCGGAGAAATAAAGAGAAGAACATGCATCAACCCCTACGCATAGATTACCCCAATGTCACCTCTGGAATCCACGAGTTGGGTGCCAAAACATATATCAATTGAATCAATACGATACCCCATTGTCACCACGGGTATTCAATTGCAAGACATATATCAAGTGTTCTCAAATCCATAAAAGTATTCAATCTGATAACACCGAAATCTCAAAGGTAAAAACTCAATTCATCACAACAAGATAGAGAGGGCAAAACACCATATGATCTGACTATATTAACAAAGCCCGTGATACATCAAGATCGTGACATCTCAAGAACACGAGAGAGAGATTAAACACATAGCTACTGGTACAAACCCTCAGCCTCGAGGGTGGACTACTCCCTCCTCATCGTGGTGTCCGCTAGGATGATGAATATGGCCACTGGTGATGCTTCCCCCCTCCGGCAGGGTGCCGAAATAGGGTCTAGATTGGATCTCGTGGATACAGAGGCCTTGCAGCGGTGGAACTTTTGATCCAGGTTTACCCCGAAGGGTTTCAGAATATTTGGGAATTTATAGTGCAAAGAGGGGGTGCGGGAGGCCACCGAGGTGGGCACAACCCACCTGGGCGCGCCAGGGGGCACTGGCACGCCCTGGTGGGTTGTGCCCCCCTCGGGGCACCCCCCAGGAGCAGCTCAGGCCCATTGGGTTCCTTCTGGTCCATAAACAATCTCCAAAAAGTAATGCGGTGTTTGGACTCCGTTTGATATTGATTTCCTGCTATGTAAAAAACAAGCAAAAAACAACAAGTGGCACTAGGCACTAGGTCAATAGGTTATTCCCAAAAAATGATATAAAGTTGCTATAAAATGATTGTAAAACATCCAAGAATGATAATATATTGGCATGAATACTTCATAAATTATAGATACGTTGGAGACGTATCAGCACCCCCAAGCTTAATTCCTCCTCGTCCTCGAGTAGGTAAATGATAAAAGAAATAATTTATGAAGTGTGAATGATAGCAAAGTGCATAAGTTTGATCAATGACAATTTTAATCACTTTTCCTAGCATCATAACAGCAATTATTTCTTATAAAACTTTGCATGTTATAGTAGCAACCAATTCACATGTTGCGGTTCAAACAATGAATTCTCTTGAAACTCAACAACCTATGTTCTCAGTCACCAAGCAATTGCAATTCAACTTATTCAATAGAGTCTAAGTAAGAGCTCCACATACTCAACCATCATATAGTCTTCTATGATTGCTAACACTCACCGCATACACATGAGCAAAACGTTTCAACCAGACACATAGAAAGATAGGGGCTTATTGTTTTGCCTCCCAACGTATTCACATTTGGGTGATTTCAACAATAATAACTCATGCTACCCGTATTCAGCTGGACATATGTGCCTAAATCTTTCCTCACCACATGATGCTTGCCAAAGGAGATAAATAAAAAGGAATAGAAAGAAAAACTTTGACTCTTGCATAAAAGTAAAAGATAGGCCCTTCACAGAGGGAAGTAGAGGTTGCCATGCGCTTACTTTTTTGTATGAGCAACCCATTAGTGCAAAAGAACGTCACGTTATATTGCCCCTTATGATAGCAACATTTATTATGCAGTCTATCACTTTTATTCTTTGCCATCACAAGTACATACAACGCTCAGTTTTCTCTTACACTAAATGATCTAACACTTTTAGAAGCATTTTTTATTGCCTTATTGCACCGATGACAACTTACTTGAAGGATCTTGATCACCTCTTAGGTAGGTATGGTGGACACTTGAAAATAGGATCTGGGTTTAAGTGTTTTTGGATGCACAAGTAGTATCTCTACTTGGTGCGGAATTTTTGGCTAGCAAAGATGGGGGGCAAGCACCACATGTTGAAGGATCTATGACAATATAACTTCTATGTGAATATGAGCAAACATAAATCATTACGTTGTCTTCCTTGTCCAACTTCAACAATTTTGGCATATAATATTTGGATGGGGGCTCACAATCACAAAATATTTCCATGATAGTGTATTTGCATGTGAAAGTTCTCTTCCTTATACTAATTATTAGTGAATTGCTTGTATGACCAATATTGTGATTGTCAAGCCTCAAAAGATTTCACTTTATAAACCCAATGTGAGGCTACCACTAGGCATGATATGATTTCAACTTCATGGCATTCAATTTATTGAACAATTTACTCATTGGATATAACTGAAGCACAAGAGTAAATGACAAACTACTCCAAAAAGATATAAGTGAAGATCATGCGAGTAGTTAAGTAAATAGGTAGCTATTTGAGGACTCTCTCTTATTCAAAAACTTTCAGATCTAAGTATTTTATTAAAACAGCAAAAAAACAAAAGAAAATGATATTCCAAGGATAGCACACATAATGTGAAGAAGCAAAAACTTAGGCTCAATAGATAATTGTTGAAGAAGAAAGGTGGGATGCCTACCGGGACATCCCCAAGCTTAGATGCTTGAGATTCTTGGAATCTAGTGGCACACCGGCTCAGAGCAACCGGTTTACCTTGCATTGCTAGCCCAGAGATCAAGTCTTCTGGCAACACACAACAACATGGTACACAAACAACCGCCTTATTGATACTAGCATATACATAAGTCTGATATTACATCGAGATAAGAGGCCAAGCGGCACACATGGTGAAACTGAACAGTATGTACATTATTTAATGAACGTGAGGGGCGTCAATCATAACAACTATGCGACAGCAGAATAATGACGAAGTGGAACTCCATAGTACATGGACATCGACGTGGACACGATGCTAGACGCGGGATGCTCTCTGATCCGATCAGTCTTGCCTGAAAGCTGGCATGACACGCCAGGTCAGTACATTGAATGTACTTGCAAGCTCACAACAAACATAAGCACAATGGCAAACAGTATCATGACAATTAATCAGGTTAATGCAATGCAAGTGATACTGCGCATGCAATGAAACCAACATGTGTACCGAGTCCCTCAGACTCACTTACCAGACGGGTTACCGAGTCCCGGATCACAACTGAAGCCATCCACTTACGATCAGCACATGATCCACAAATCATCAGGAAACCAATGCCAATAATAAATACTAAGCGTGCAAGATTAATTATAATTGTTGATCCATGTTGTGACTTACTACCGATTTGTGTCCATGACCGAGGACGCGGCTATCGATAGATTAAAATACACTCTGCAGAGGTAGCGCACTTTACCCACACTACGGAACTCAAGGGCCTCGCACTACCATTCGTGTGGACCAACGGAGTTCCGACGAAACCCTTCCCTTGCGATGACACTCTCCCGGCCAGTCCGACCCACTCCCTCTCCGGGCTAAGTCATGGGTGGCCCCATGCCTACAAAGGCATCTTCAGCCACCGTCGTGGCAAAACGATCCCAAACGGGGAGAAGGTACCATAAAAATAACGGGCACACAAGGTTATGTCTTCTTACCGGGCCAGGGTACCACACGCCCATAACCTTCCCTCATTGGAGGCACCAGTAAGAGGCATGACAAAGGACCGAATCAAGACCCCACACAAAGGTAAATGTGGTCGCACTGAAAAGAACCCGATTCAGAGGCACCATGACTTGATCAACGTTATATTCAAGTTGGATTATTGTCAGGTTTAACTTGAAAATAAACTCACTACAAGTCATATGATGCCATGATCATGCAACTATTCGATATGCTCAGTATACAACTCATAAAAACGGATCAACATCGCAGAAATAACTTTCTTGCACTACTCATCAACAAAACTACTGATATTACTACATTGGTTATTATCAAACCTCATTTTGAATCATTTATCTTTTATATGAAAATTTTAATTATCAAAAGAAACTACCATTATTTATCAAAGTACTTTCATTAAGCCAAAATCTTTACTCTACTTGATTAAACTACTGCATGCAATTAACCAGTAACTAAAGCAATCATAACAAGCATGACAAAGTAACTAAGCAATAAATCATAATTATTTAACTATTTTAAATGCATGAAAATTAGCTCATATTCAAGTAGAAAATCATAGATATTGAGATGACACCATCCAAATGTTATTGTGGCTTGCCTTAGTGTAGAGGAGGTTCACACTCCTCCTAGGTAGCTTCAAGACAAGTCTCTCCCTCTGAAAATATTTAAAAACCACAAAACAAAATATCAAGAACCACTCTGAAAATCACCAGAAATTCTAGGCAGCAAGCAAAATCCACGCTTTAGTGTGCTGCTAGAGTTTTCTAAAAGAAACCACATGCAAAAAGAATCAACTCATTTGGACTTATAGGCTAGGAGATATTCATGGTCAAAGTTCTGGTCAAAATATTTGAATTAGTTTGAATTAACAGAAAACCAGGGGGTGACGTTGATGGCATCAAGACAAAAGACACATCCACTCGTACTGCTTCGGGTGCGAGTGGAGAGGATGACATTGGGACCCACTGATCAGGAGAGAGGGGAGGGAGAGAGAAACATAACGCGGCGGCATTTCGCCAGAGCTCACGCCAGCAAGGAGAGGATCTTGGGAAAAGCTGGAGGGATAGGATTGGAGAGGGGGCTGCGGCGCACCTGCTTGTACCCTTGGCACGACGAGAGACGACTGGAGCTACTCGCAATCAACCTCGCAAGCGGCGGCGGCGGTCGGGTCTTGCCGGAGAGGAAGAAGGCGACAGCGAGGGGCTATTCTAGGGGCTCTACGGCTTCGGGACGTCACCAGGGGGTCTCTAGGGACGAGCCTAGGTGGTTGGTTGGGCTCCAGGAAGTCGGGGATGGGGTGGCTAAGCTATGGGTGTCGACGGCTGAAAGTGCAACTATCCCTGGGTGGTTTTGGTAATTCCTAACAACATACTCCCTCCGTTCCTTTATCTAAGGTGCATTTTTTCCAGCTCGGTGACCAAGGCAACAATTTTTGGAGTATCTGGGACAATACTACCCCTGGTATTAGCTTAGCGTTGGAAATCAATTAGGTGAGCTTCCACTGATTTGGCCGCTGCATGCAGATACGCTGCCGGCCTTGCATGGCACATGCAATCCTCGTATCCCAAGAAATCAGCGATGCAAATTACTCTGTTGCCTCCTATAGGGAAATGAGCTCGCGCGGCAAAGAGAAAAACGGAGGGAAGTCACTTGGCACCAACAGAATGAAGATTTTAAAATATGTTCTCGTGTACAAAATGAGTCAACCCCCTGGTTTTCTTCATTTCCCCCTTCTTCCAGTACGTGGCCAACAGAAAACATGGTTGATCTAGACTTGCATCCAGCACCTAATTGGGATTCAATTGAGGAGAACGAAGACCGGGTTTGTGATCTTGGATACGACTATGACTGGCTAGCTTCCGATGACTCCGACGATGATATGTTCTTGTGCAATCTCACCTTTTTGCAGTAATAGCGGGATAATTTTTTCATTGCAGGCTCCATGTAGAAGTTGAGCATTCCCTCCATGACGGCAATGGAGGCGAGCATGATCGACTTCATGCCAGCAAAGAAGCCGACGATGAGGCGGACCTCCTTGAACACACGCGAGCTGCTTCTGCGGAGCACGGGTGACTTGACGTACGCACACCGACGGAAGACGTGGGGCGCGGCCAACACGCCGGCGGGCGCGGACGCGGGCACGCCCAAGGCGCAGGCGGGCGCGGATGCAGGCACGGCCAACGCGCCGGTGGGCGTGGACGCGGGGACGGCCACGGACAACGCGCCGGCGGGCGGGGACGCGCGCGAGGCCAACATGCAGACAGACCCGGCCATGCAGTGGACACAACGCAGGCTTCACAGGTATACGTACTGTATGTATTACAAACTCCTTGAACCAAATCTTGTACTCCGGGGTAGTACTTGAACCGTTGTGTCACCATCTCTGCTCAGGTCGATCGCCGAGGCGCTGGTGGACGAGGCCACGCAGAGGATGGAATACAGTGCAAGCCGCCGGTGAATCCAGTGGAGAAGTGGTGGCCGGTGTCCTTTTGCACGATGGTTTCGCTCAGAAGTAGGAAGACCTTCTATCCTGGGGCGATCCGGCTTGGTACCACCAGGGCCTATCTCTTCGACGGCGAACATGTTCTTATAGATTCTCATGCGCGCCGGACCGATGAAGTATTCATCCAGGGAACGGTTGTCATGTTCCCGTGCCATCTTGCAAACATCACCACCGGTGACCAAGGAGTTGATGCGGCAGGTTCTATGTCCGCACACGACTCAGGCCATGGAGAAGATGCTGCTGGTGGATGCGATGGCTCGGAAGTGGAAGAAGCTGCCAGTATGCACGCGGGCCTCGGACGTGCTCGTGGTGCACATGATGTCGTGCTTAAACGCGTGCGTGCGGTGCTACTTGCTGGTCCTGTCGTCAGGCGTGGCCGTGGAGGTGACGACAATGCCGTCGGGGACGCCAGTGACGCTCGACGTGGTCGTCGACGCTTGGGCTTGGCTGGTCGCAGCAGAATGCGCCCGGCTCTGACGAAGTGGCAAGGTGGCCGTACCGAAGTTGTTCCATCTTCGCTAAATGGCAGTAGCAATGATGCAACCAGCCCTGCCGACGTTAAACAAGGTGACTGTACAGAAAGTGTTCCATCTTCAGTAAATGGCAGCGGCAATGATGCAACCAGCCCCGCCGGCAACGTTAGCCCATGCATCCGTGTGGAGTTGAATAAAGGTGTTGTTCCAGAGAGTGACCCTAGAGTACAAGCTGAAGTAGCTGACACCGACAGCAACAATGGTTAGTATTCTGCATGAGTTATTTCAGTTAGTCCTTGTCTGATGTCATTGTGAGTAATATGTGGCACTAAATTCATGTTAATTTGTAGAGAATGTTAGTTCTTTTTAGCTGAAAGTAATTCAGTTCTTGTTCTGAATATTCTGTAGGCTCAAATGCTAATAAAAAAAGAAGCGAAGATGGTACCCAGACCATCAAAAGCAAGAAATTTATGCCATGCTATTAGAGCGGACAAATCAAGGCGTACTAAACCAATGGGTGTTTGACGAGGTGGCAGAGCTTTGTCAAGTTAATTACCGGACTGTTCAAAACATATGGTCGAGAGGCAAGAAAGCCGGTGGTATTCATGGAGTAGCAAACAAAAGGGTGAAAACTTGTGGCCGCAAGAAGATACCATTTGATTCAGATGCCATAAAAAAGATTGAATTGAGCAAAAGAACTACGCTCAAAGATCTTGCTAATGAGCTTCTAATGGCGAAGACAACTTTATGGAGAAGGTTGAAGGAGGGCAGACTGAAGCGCCATACAAATTCAATTAAATCCACATTGACTGATGACAACAAGCTAGGTCGGATTCGGTTTTGTTTATCCATGTTGGATGAACTAAGCGTGCCAGGAGAACCCACATTTAAAGGCATGTACAATGTCATCCATATTGATGAGAAGTGGTTCTACCGCACTAAAGGTACTCAGAACTACTACTTGGCACCTGATGAAGAGGAACCCTATCGCAGCACTCAGAGCAAGGGATTTATTGAGAAAGTGATGTTCTTGGCAGCGGTAGCAAGGCCTCGTTAAGATGATGATGGTGTCATGACATTTGATGGAAAGATTGGAATTTGGCCGTTCACATATCAGGACTTTGCAAAGAGGCGTAGCCCTTACAGAGAGAGGGGGGAAGAGGTAACTAAGGTTTTGCCATCGGTGACAAAGGATGTCAGTAGAGACTATATGGTGAACAAGCTTCTACCCGCCATCAAGGCTTTGTGGCCGGCTTCAGAACGCGGACGCACAATATACATTCAGCAAGATAATGCAAAGACCCATATTGTCGTGAATGACAGTGTGTTTTGTGTAGCAGCACAGTCGGATGGATGGGACATTTGGCTTACATGTCAGCCGCCCAACTCACCTGATTTGAACATTCTTGACTTAGGGTTCTTTGCGGCACTTCAGGCTCTTTTTGAGAAGATGTCCCCCGGTAAAATTGTTGATATTGTTGCGAAGGTGAAAAAAGCATATGACACGTACCCGGCCTAGAGAAGCAATCGTATTTTTCTGACCCTTCAGTCATGCATGCACGAGGTACTGAAGCAGAAAGGAGGAAACCGGTATAAGGTCCCGCACATGAGGAAGTCATTTCTGGTGGCACTCGAAATGCTTCCGAACGTAGTACCCTACGATGCTGATGTTGTAATTGCTGCTATTGAGGCCCTTCCAGATGCTTGACGTACGTCTTATCGCTTGTTATCATTAATAATCTTAGCGAATTTGTTAGTTACACAGAATTGAATTTAAACTTACTCGTACTGTACTTCAACCACTATTGTTAATCTTAGCGAACTCGCTATTTTGGTGTTTTGTGATGTTTATTACTCCATGCCATCGATGAATCCTAGCTAACTTGATGTTCTATATTTTTTGATGTTTACTACTCCATGCCATCGACTCTTATCGAACTCGCTATTCATTGTTTTGTGAGTAGCACCTGGTAAGTAACAAGAACAAACAGAATGAACTTCATTTATGCCATTATTCGTGTATGATGTCACTTAACATATTCATGCAATACAAAAAAGACTTTTGGAACCATTACAATTTATGAAATCACACCGAACGTTGACTGCTAAACATAGAGTAGTTGCGCCATTGATTACGTGGTCATTTCTTCATCATCTTCGGATCATACGATGTCATCAAGGACTTTAGTATGAAATCCCTATATGATTCCATTCCTGGGGGTACAGACTCTGGCATTGAATCCGGGGCATAAAGTTGTTGCACATGCACTTCACTTGCTTTGGCAGCTTGCAACTCTTCAAACTCTAAATCGACGGTTTCATCATCGCTATCGACCTCAGCAAATTTGATGTCTTTGCCATTCACCGCGTCGGTCTTATCGTCCTCCTGGCTATACTTTTGCTTCCCTTGATCGAAGCCTCCAGTTGTAGCACTAAAATTAAGAACAAGGGATGTCATACACGTACACATATCAACAGGACCTAAAGTTAGTCACAAAGGTATAAATGGAACTAACCCGAACTCTATAATTTTGCTTGATGTGACAGATATTCCATAGCTACGGCAAAGGTCAGCGAGCCGAGCATTGCTTGACTTGCCATGTTTAAATTTATGGCCCATGATGCGTAGGGCTCTGGTGTTGCACACTTCGTGGCCTTGCCGACGGCGGCAATTCCCGCCTTGGAAGAAGTTGCACACCAGATGTCGAGCACCATCTATGTGTAATAACCTGGCATGTCGGACAGGCCCGACATCATCTGCGGTCGCATCATGAAAAATCTGGTCTGCGAGCTTGACTTCGCTGGACAACGCAGGGGAGGAGTCCTTGGCGAGACGCTGGGCGCGGTCTTATACCTCGCTAAACAGACCCAATGACTCATCCGTTTCTTCCACCTGACTGATCAATTCCATAGCGGGATCATCCTCTTGGCTGAAAACATGCAGCAGCGAGTTGAACCTTTCTTCCTCTAGCGTAAACGCATCCATGGTGGATGAGAAAGGATGTCGCTTGGGAATTTTTTGATCGTCAGATGTTTTCTATTTTCTAGCATAGACAAAGGCTTCGATCTGGTGAAGAAAATGTTATGTACGCTCGCCAACAGGAAATACTAGTAAAAAAGGATAGCATGGTACGTGAGGATCTTTTTCCTAACTAAGGATAGCAGCATTTAATTTCCAACGAATGCATTCATGGCTTGGCTTGATTTTAGCGTGAGGAGGCTAGCTTCCATGTACGTGATGGTGGAGGGGTAGAAGAGGGATTATATAAGATTATAGGAAATACACCTTACATTGTGGAAAAATTGTAAAAAAATGCACCTAACATAAAGGAACGGAGGGAGTATAGCTCATTGAGCTAATGCTATTTCAAGATAAATATTTCAGGAAAGCTCAATCTTTGGCATGGCATGGATGAGAAACATGGACCCTTCAAAATGCTAAGGACAAAAGGATTGCTCAAGCTCAAAGCACAGGACTCTACATTTTTCCATTTTAGTGATCCAAGATCACATTGAGTTCATAGGAAAAGGCAATACTATCAAGAGGGGGGTGAGGTGTTGCTTAATGAGCCTCTTGCTCAAAGTGCTTAGTGATATGCTCCAAAGACCCTCAACTACTGTCTAACATCCACATATGTCCCAAACCATAAGTCAAACTCGGCCCTACCAAAACTTTCTATCCGGCGCCACCGAGTTCAGTTGACATAGCCATTGCCATAAACCCTAGTCTTTTTGGTCTCACCGATAGGGATCTCAGTCTCACCGAGATGGGATTTTAATCTCTCTGTTTCCCTTCGTAACATTTCAGTCAAACCGAGATGAGCGATCGGTCCCACCGAGATTGCAATCCAAATTCTTTGTTTCCCTTTCGTAACGTTTTGGTCCGACCGAGATGAGCGAATCGGTCCCACCGAGTTTGCCACACCAACTCTCTGTGTGTCTATTAACAAAATCGGTCTCACCGAGTTTGTGTAATCGGTCTCACCGAGATTACGTTATGCCCTAATCCTAACCATGTCGGTCCCACCGAGTTGATGTATCGGTCCCACCGAAATTCCTAACGGTCACATTATGAACTAAATCAGTCTAACCGAGTTTCGCGATTCGGTCCCATCGAGTTTGGTAAGTTGAGTCTAACAGTTAGATTTTGTGTGGAGGTTATATATACCCCTTGTGTCGGGGGGATGAACCCCGGGCAGGCAACGGAACCCGGATCCTCTTCAAAAACAATGGGGCTGGCACTGCCCCTCAAACCGGCCCACGCTTGGCCGGGTCGCTTGACCCGGACAAGCACCGCGACCCGGCCAGACTCTCCGACCCGGCAAGGTACGTCGACCCGGCCTCAAAAACTGGCGCAAGACAGCCGAACCAGGCGCAATCAAGGCTTCCCCAACAAGCCGACCCCACCCGTGGCGTGCACCGCAATCCAGCCACGGGACAACTCCCGTCCCATCCAGGCCGTACGATGGGACGAGTCTTCAATCACTGACGACCAAGACAACAATGCTTCCTGTAACACCCCGGATGTAACTTTCCATATTTGTAACTCCAACTCTTGCCATTTTTAGCTATGTGTTATGATATTCCCTCAGTGGTTGTGTTTTGTCTTTTGTTTTGCTTTTTGTTCATGTCATGCATCTCATATCATGTCATCATGTGCATCTCATTAGCATACGTGTTCGTCTCATGCATCCGAGCTTTTTCCCTGTTCTCCGTTTTGCAATCCGACACTCCCACATGCACCGGCGCACCCCTCTTGCCTCTTTTCATGAGCGGGTGTTAACCATTCTCGTAATGGACCGAGGTTTGCCAAGTGGCCTTGGTACACCACCGGTAGACCACCTGTCAAGTTTCATTCCATTTGGAGGTCGTTTGATGCTCCAACGGTTAACCGGGTAACCACGAAGGCCTCTTGTGTGTTGCAGCCCAACACCCCTTCAAAACAGCCCAATAACCCATCTAAGTCACTTCCATGCTCTCCGTCGTTCGATCACGATCGTGTGGGCGAAAACCTCACCCCAATTGG
>NC_041383.1:454337253-454383666 GCF_002162155.2 Triticum dicoccoides
CTCTAGTCTCCCCCTTCCTCCGCGCGCCGGACACGTCCACCCGGTGCCGGACGCATACGCCGCCGCACCCGAGCCAGCCAGGAGCCGCTACGTGGCCCCGGCCACCGCACGCCGCCGCTGGCCCGCCAGGCCCGCGCGGGGCCCCCGCGGCACGTCTCCGCCGCCCGCGCCCGAGCGCGCCTCCGCCTCCGCCCGGATCCGCCGTCATCCGTCGCCCTCGGCCGCCGCCTCTGCCGACCCGCCGCCATCCGCCACCGCTCTGGCGATGCCCTTTGCCGCCGGTCGCCGCCGCCCGACCCGGCGTGCCGCACGCCCAAGCCGCGGCTCCCGCTGCCAGATCCACGCCGTCCCGACCCCGGCAACCTCCCCCGAGCCTTCTGCGGCCGCCGTGCGCCCCAACTCCGGCGAGCTCCGGCCGCCTCAACGTCCGCGCCATGACGAACCCTAGATCCAGATCCAGCCTAGGTTGACCTCCGATTTCGTCTGTCTTTTCCCTGAAGTATTTTTATGCCATATTCATCGCATCATAACTCCATACATATAGCTCCAATTCATGCATATGATATACCGTAATGTTCATCAGGATGTGCTCTTCATTTTGTTCCATTGTGCCATGTCTGTTTGAGCTCATCTTGATGTCTAAATCATCGTTGCAAGTCTGTTATATGATGTTTACTGTTGTCTGTTAACAGGACTTGATGTTTTGTCATTTTTGTTGCATTTGATGTGTGCATCTTATGAGGATGAGCTCTACATGTGTTTTGGGCTATGCCATGCCATCTTTACAGGGGTGTATATCATGTATTTTTGTGATCAATGTGGTGAATAACTCAAGCATGCAAACTAGGCTTCGTGATGTTGCTGATTTCAGTCCTTGTTCTGCTGTTATTTTGATGCCATGTAAACTTGATGCTACAGAGAGATCCATGCTTATTTTGAGATACTTAAGTAAGGATGTTTTGAACATATAGTTATGCTATATCCATCCATGACCCTATTGCAATTATAGAGTAGTCTAGCATGTAATTTTCTTGCTCTACTTTTGCTATAAAATGTTTCCTGGCAGATTGTTTACATGTTATTACATTTTGCCAAGGTTGTTGTAGTTGATCCTTACATGCTATAAACTTGTTCTTGCCTTGGTTAGTTTCATAAACATCTATTCTTGCTGGTGCTATGCTTATGTTTCCATGCAATGACTTGTGGTGAGTGAATCGAGCTCGCAAAGATGCCTTCATAATTCTGGTAATGCCATGCTCTGTTTGCTGAATCTGTTAACGAAACTTGCTATGTTTACATGGGGGCCATCATATCTTCTGATCCTTTTTGGCTCATGGTCACTAAGGGACTTTTGTTCTATGCTTTGAGTAGAATCATGCCATGTCTTGTTTTGCTATTATAATTTCCTGTAGCATGTTGATTGCTTGTTCTGAACATTGCTACCTGATGCTGTTTATGCCATGTCCAGTATTTTCACTAAGTCTGTGAAGTTGATATCTTTTGCACTTTTGTCATGCTCGTTTGAACCTGTTAATATGTGAATTAGCCGTAGCTTAGTGTTCATCTTTTGTCAAGAATCTCTTGTACATCACTTCCATATGCTTTGTTGCTATATTGGAGTGTTGTAGCATAGTTTCTTGTTGCATGCTAAGTCGCATCGTGCTGTTAATCGCAGATTTGTGTCATTCTTGTTTTGCTTGCCATTTGCAAACCGTGCATCCGTTCCCGGTGATATTTATATCGATTTCAACTGAAATCATCTCATCTTTCCAGTGGCATACTTGGTTTGTCAAGTTGATGTCTTGTTCATCCTTTTTCCTCCCGGAGCACGCATACGCATTGCATGTCACATCTCGCATATCGTGCCATGTATTGCATCATGTTGCTTGTGCATTGCACCGTGATTGATTGTGGTTCCATTGCTTGTGTTCTTGCTTTGGGTAGAGCCGAGAGACGAGTACGTGAACGAGGAACCTATTGAGTACGCTAACAAGGATCAAGCTTTCGACAACTCTGAGAACTTTGCAGGCAAGATGACCATACCCTCGATATCACTTCTATCTTTGCTTTGCTAGTTGCTCGCTCTATCGCTATGGTTGCTCTACCTACCATTTGTTTATCATGCCTCCCATATTGCCATGTCAAGCCTCTAACCATCCTTTCCAAGAAAACCGTTGTTTGGCTATGTCACCGCTTTGCTCAGCTCCTCTTATAGCGTTGCTAGTTGCAGGTGAAGATGAAGTTTGTTCCTGGTTGGAACATGGATATTTTGGGATATCACAATATCTCTTGTTTAATTAATGCACCTATATACTTGGTAAAGGGTGGAAGGCTCGGCCTTAAGCCTGGTGTTTTGGTCCACTCTTGCCACCCTAGTTTCCGTCATACCGGTGTTATGTTCCTTGATTTTGCGTTCCTTACGCGGTTGAGTGATTTATGGGACCCCCTTGACAGTTCGCTTTGAATAAAACTCCTCCAGCAAGGCCCAACCTTGGTTTTACCATTTGCCACCTAAGCCTTTTTCCCTTGGGTTTTCGCGAGCCCGAGGGTCATCTTTATTTAACCCCCCCCCCCCGGGCCAGTGCTCCTTCGAGTGTTGGTCCGAACTGGGCAGACTGCGGGGCCACCACGGGGCAACTCGAGGGCTAGTTTTACTCGTAGGCTGACCTATCCGTTGTGCCCTGCGAACGAGATATGTGCATCTCCTATCGGGATTTGTCGGCACATCGGGCAGCTTTGCTGGTCTTGTTTTACCATTGTCGAAATGTCTTGTAAACCGGGATTCCAAGACTGATCGGGTCTTCCTGGGAGAAGGTATATCCTTCATTGACCGTGAGAGCTTGTGATGGGCTAAGTTGGGACACCCCTGCAGGGTATTATCTTTTGAAAGTCGTGCCCGCGGTTATGAGGCAGATGGGAATTTGTTAATGTCCGGTTGTAGAGAACTTGACACTTTACTTAATTATAATGCATCAACCGCGTGTGTAGCCGTGATGGTCTCTTTTCGGTGGAGTCCGGGAAGTGAACACGGTTTGGGTTATGTTTGAACGTAAGTAGTTTCAGGATCACTTCTTGATCACTTCTAGCTTCTCGACCGATGCGTTGCTTATCTTCTCACTCTCACTTGCGTATGTTAGCCACCATAGATGTTTAGTGGTTGCTGCAGCTCCACCACCTTACCCCTTTCCTACCCATGAGCTTAAATAGTCTTGATCTCGCGGGTGTGAGATTGCTGAGTCCCCGTGACTCACAGATTCTACCAAAACAGATGCAGGTGCCGAGGATACCAGTGCAAGTGGCGCAATTGAGATCAAGTGGGAGTTCGACGAGGACCTTGGTCATTACTATGTTTCGTTTCTGGATGATTATTAGAGGAGCCCAGTTGGGACGATCGGGGATCTAGCACTTGGGTTTATATTCTTTTCATTTGGATTTGACCTGTAACACCCACGATGCGGCTATATCTCCCACGTGTCGAAGCACGACTTAGAGGCATAACCGCATGGTGGTTTTGTCGCAAGAAGGGTCATCTTCACACAATCCCATGTAATGAACAAGAATGGGATAAAGAGTTGGCTTACAATTGCCACTTCACACAATGAACATATAACAAATCATACATCATTCAGAGTACACACATAGTCCGTCTACGGACGAAGCCAAAAGAAAAGAAGATAACCCAACTGCTAGATCCCCGATCGTCCCAACTGGGCTCCACTACTGATCAACATGAAACAAAACATAGCAACGACCAAGATCTGCGTTGAGCTCCCATCTGAGCTCGGTTGCATCATCTACACTGGTATCATCGGCACCTGCAACTGTTGTGATAGTATCTGGTGAGTCACGAGGACTCAGCAATCTCAAAACCCATGAGATCAAGACTATTTAAGCTTATGGGTAGGAAATGGTAATGAGGTGGAGTTGCAGCAAGCACTAAGCAAATATGGTGGCTAACATACGCAAATAAGAGCGAGAAGAGAGCAAACGGAACGGTCGTGAAGCTAGCAATGATCAAGAAGTGATCCTGAACTCCTACTTACGTCAAACATAACCCCAAAACCATGTTCACTTCCCGAACTCCCCCGAGAAGAGACCATCACAGCTACACACGCGGTTGATGCGTTTTAATTTGAATCAGGTGTCAAGTTATCTACAACCGGATATTAACAAATTCCCATCTGCCACATAACCGCGGGCACGACTCTCGAAAGTTTATACCCTGCAGGGGTGTCCCAACTTAGCCCATGATAAGCTCTCGCGATCAACGAAGGATATACCTTCTCCCAGGAAGACCCGATCAGACTCGGAATCCCGGTTTACAAGACATTTCGACGATGGTAAAACAAGACCAGCAAGACCACCCGACTGTGCCGACAAATCCCGATAGGAGCTGCACATATCTCGTTCTCAGGGCACACCGGATAAGCGAAGCGTACAGGTACCGACGTAATCCAAGTTGCCAAGGAATGGTCCCGCACGGTGCTCTAGTTTGGAAAAACACTCGGAGGAGCACTGGCCCGGGGGGTAAAATAAAGATGACCCTTGAGTCTGCAGAACCCAAGGGAAAAAGGCTTAGGTAGGCAAATGGTAAAACCAAGGTTGGGCCTTGCTGGAGGAGTTTTATCCAAAGCGAACTGTCAAGGGGGTCCCATAAATCACCCAACCGCGTAAGGAACGCAAAATCAAGGAACATAACACCGGTATGACGGAAACTAGGGCAGCAAGAGTGGAACAAAACACCAGGCATAAGGCCTTCCACCCTTTACCAAATATATAGATGCATTAATTAAATAAGAGATATTGTGATATCCCAACATAATCCTGTCCATCATGGAGCAATCTTCAACTTCACCTGCAACTAACAACGCTATAAGAGAGGCTGAGCAAAGCGGTAACATAGCCAAGCAAAGGTTTGCTAGGAAGGGTGAAAAGGTTATAGGCTGACATGGCATCTTGTGAGGCATGGTAAACAAGTGATAGGTAGCGCAGCATAGCGATAGAACAGAGCAACTAGCAAGCAAAGATAGAAGTGATATCGAGGCTAATAGTCATCTTGCCTGAGATCCCTCAAGGAAGAAGAATGAGTCCATGAAGAAGACAAACGAACGTAGTCAAATGAATCCTCACAACTCCGGAACGAAACCGAAGCTAACGAGAGAAGCAAACCGGAAAGAAGCAAACAATATGGTAAACACACAAGCATAAACATGTCATGATGCACAACCAAGGATGATGCATGTCCGGTTTAATGAGGCATGGCATGGCAAAGTGCAACAAACAATACTACAAGTTAAGTGGACCTCAATATGCAACGAGGTGCATATTGACAAAACACCACATGCAAGTATTTAGTTCTCTCTCGTTTATGAACAAGACAAGATTAAATGTTGGTTAACCTGGCAAGAGGTGAAGCATAATAAAAACTAACTATTTAGTCAATTTAAATGAGGCCGGAAACAACAAACAACAATTCCGGAAATCCCCATATGTTATTTAGCAATTTAATGCAACAACAATTTTAAACATTTTTAATTGTTGTTATCATGATGCGGATGACATATGCTAGTTTTTATGCAATTTTTATGAAAATGTTGACATCTAATATGATAGGGAGCATTTGGTCACCATGGCGGAACAAAAGGGGTGCCACGGCAACGATAACGAAAATGGTGCCACAGCAACATTTCGATGATCCGACAACTCGTCGAGATGTCGGTGCAAAAGAAAGTGGGCGTGAGCGTGTTATGCAAGGATGGTGGGGTGCTCCTAGATTCCGGGTTCCCACGGGATGGCGGCATGGCAAACGAGGAACGTGCAAAGACAAACGGGCACGGTGCAAACACGAGCATCTCATACAACACACATTCATACACGGGCGGTCGTCTCGTCGTTATACCTTTGAAGCGTGCGTTTCGGGGCGGTTCAAAATCGTCAAGGGAAGTAGTCGTTCACGGGTCGTAGGGGAAGTAGTCGTACACGTTTCGTAGTTGTACATGTCGGCGGTAGTGGAAGTAGTGGTACACAGCGACGGTAGTTGTACACGTGTCTTCAGCGTCGAGGTACTTGGCGATCCAAAACAAAGCAACACCAAAAGGCCTCGGGTCTTGGCGTCCTTGACGAATCCAAGTAACACCAGGCACACGTCCACGGTCAACCCCAAATGAGTGTACAGAGGCAAAACTTGGTGGTGCTGCACATACGCGGTTGCTAGAAGATGGATGACGCCGTGTCGAGGCTGCGTCTTGGCGGTTCAAAGAGGGTCGAATAGGAGCACGACGAAGCTCGTGATGGACGGGGAGCGCAGCCTCGAGGCAGCAGCAGCGGTTGGTAGCGTGTGCGGAGGCGTGTGGAGGCGGAGCAGGGAACTTGGCGCGGCCGTGGCTTCACCTTGTAGAGGAGGTCGAGGCAGTCGGCCACCAGGGAGACGAAGGCGAGCTTGATGACAAGGCAGCCATGGGGGTCAATGCGCGCGGCCATGCGGTCGTCCTCCTGCTCGAGGCAGAGGATGCAGGGGGCGATGACCACGGCCAGACTTGAGGATGGGGACGGCGAGGCGAGGTGGGTCGAGAACGGCGGCGCTCCTGGTCGCAGCGACTGGACTCCGGAGACGAGGAGGAGGCATAGGGTAACGAGACGAGGGGATCGATCAGGCGCTGGGAGCTCCTCTCCCTGGCTGGATGCGTGCGTGTGTGAGAGTGGCAGCGGTGCACTGGAGGGAACAAGGGAGGAGAGATGGGGCGCCAAGGAGGGGAAGGGGAAGATCGAGGAGATGGGCTCCTCTGGCGGCGCAAGGGAGGAGAGGGAGACGAGAGGGAGAGATCGAGAGGACGAGGGTTGGGGTAGCTAGGGTTATTGAGCTGGTGGGGCGGCTGGACCTCCAGGAGCAAATGGGTCGGCCTGGTTTGGTGGTTGGACCTCGATCTGTTGGGCCAGACCGCGGAGAGAGAAAAGGCCAGAGGCCTGGTCGGCTGTTGTTGCTGGCATCTATCTCTCCCTTTCTCACTTCTTCAAATCTCTCACAAAAACAGAAAAGCAAAGAAAGAAAAAGGAGAGAAAAGAAATGAGTGGACAAGAATTTGGGCAAGGGGATTAATTTCCCGGACTCACAAAAATATGCTTGTTTCGAGAAAATAGAAAAAGCAATGATTGAAAGATGTAAATTCAAACTCATTTGACTTTAATTCAAATGGGTTTGAACTAGGACTTGATAAAAGGAAGGTCCAAAAAGGTTCGGATTTTTGGTGGAGCTCCGGAAAATGATGAAAGAAATTATGGGCAAGGTTGGAGACCAAGAATTGAGATAACAACGGCATGGGATATATTGCACGTGTGTTATGGTGATTTCCAAATTAAAGAAATATTTAATATATCTCCCTAATATTGGGAGGATATGTTATAAAGAGAAGTCACCCTTCCCTCGATTTAAATAGATCAAAAGATCTATGCAATTTATTTAGATGAGTTTTAAAAATTTAATGACATGCTGGCATGATGACATGATGCAATGCAACAATAAATAGAGCAAGCACAAATAAAAACACACGGAGGTCACAAGAATATGGAAGTCTTCTGGATCGTCGGTCTCGGGGCGTTACAACACTCCACCACTACAAGAGGATCTCGTCCCGAGATCTAGGATGGCACGGGAGGGAAGCGGAAGAGCAAGAGAGGAGGTAAAACTAAGTTGCTTCTTTGACGAACGAGTGAAACCACGAACCTTGAGAGGTTGAAACTTGAAAGAAAGAACACAACGAAGTTGAACACGATTGAGAGCACTGCGGTAGAAAATAGAAACAAGGAACACCATGTGAACCTTGGAGGTTGCAAAGCTATGAAAGACGAGTACAATGGACAAGAAGGAATTCGAACCACTCTAGTTGAAACAAGATAAACAAGGAACAAGGAAGAACAAATTCCGGCAGCACTCCGGTTGAAAAGAGATGCAATACTTTATAAGATGAAAAGAACTTGAAGAGATGACACAACACTCCGGTTAAATGGATAAGCATGAAAAAAAACGACCTTGACAAAACGAGATGATGGTTGAAGAGCACAACATCACAATGCCTCCGGAAGAAATGAAAAAAATGGAATGGAATGAACGGAGGAAAACTTGATCTTGAAAGGGCATGCTTACAGGAAATGCTAGAACGGAGTTGTTGGATTATCAACAACGAGAGGATAAGCTTGTTGTGGGCTTATGGAAAACATCTCAAAATTATGAGGTGACAACTAGCCACTAACGGAAACAATTTATTGCTTGAGATCAACAAAGAGATGAAAACTGCTTTTGCCGAGAGGATAGGAGAAAACTTGGATCATTCATAAGCACCACAATACAACATTCCTTAGGGAAGGCTTTAGGTGAAATCTATACCAAGATAACTCCAACGAAGAGAGTGATGGATTTAAAATACCTTGTTCTTGACAACATATGAATCATGAAACATGAAGGAAATTGTCAAGAGTGACATAACACCACCTCAAAAGACAAGGTATAAAGAATTGCACTCCGGATGCAAGATGAAGAATGCTTGAACTCCTCAAAACAAAACTTGTGTTGGGCACCATGTTTATTTTAGAGTATAGCTTGGCGGGTCATAACTTCGAGAGAAATCTTGAAGAACAATTGAAGAATGAAAAGAATCCTTGATGAACAACCATGTTGAGCCTCCATGAAGAATCCGGTAATAAAAGGATGATAGAAAAAAAAGAAGTCAAAAACACAAGGTGAAGCCTTGCAATGGTTTACATGGAGCTTCGCGACGAGATAACCGAGAAAACTTGGAACTCCGGAAAAGAAAAGATGAAACATCTCGAACCGGGAAAAATGACATGATGAACAACTCTGGAAAGAAGAAACTAGATCACTTGGATGAAACAATAATAAGAATTACGTTATGCATATCCTTCACCAATTTAAATTGATGGCAAGCAACGGATTTGGCATACTACTTATTCTCGTAGAAAGAATTAAGAGAGATATAGCGTAAACTTGAGAAGGTATTGATGGAACCACCGGTGGGATTTGGAAACAACAAATGAATTGATATGATAACGAAGGAAGTGAAATGTTGAAAGAACCACCGTAAGAATTGAAAATGAACGTAGCAAAGGCACAATTCACCGGGAAGAATTGGAAAATGAATGAAGATGCTTGAGAGAATTTAGATACATCAGAACGAATAGATCATGAACTGATTAGAGGATATTTTAATGATTCACCGGTAAGATTTTGAGAACAAGAGCTGAAAGCTGGAATGAATAATTCTGAGAAGATGGGCTCCGGAGAATCAAACTGAAGAGACTCCTGAATTGCTCTGGATGGGTGAAAAGAACTCTGACAATCAAAAACAATTATGAAAGGATGGCATCAAGCTAGAACCATGAATCTTGAAGAGAATGGAGCAAGATTTAAGAGAAATCCTTCTTCGGTCTTCAAATGTTGAGAATGATGACGAGAACCATCATGAATTGTAGAGATACTCCGGGAGAATGAAAATTAGAAAGGTTGAACCAACGACGAAAGAATTTGAAAGATCTTGGAGAAAGACATTTGACTGATGATAATTCATTCTTACGTCAAACTTTGAAAAGAATTTGGGAATGACTCCGACAAAAATTAGAAGAGTCAGGTAAGATCCTAGAAAAAAAATCTGTGGGTTATGGCCCACTCAAAAGAAAACACCGTTGAACGATTTTGAAGAGAGATTGCACCGGTTGAATTAAATGACTTGAATGAGATAACAATCTCCAAATAAATTGAACGGATTGAGAATGGAAACACAAATCTTCGGAGATATCTTTAGCACTCCAGATACGAATAGAGAGAGGTGAATGATTATGAGATGCACCGGCATGGGATAGCATTTGAAACGAGGAAAGGGATATGATCAACACCGAAAGCTTGAGTTAAATCCACCGGAGAAGAAAAGAGACGAAGAATGATAAACTTGAAGCTCCGTTAGTATCTTCACGAGGGATCACCGGATCAAAACGTTAATTGAAAAGGGTGAAGTGACTTCACATGAATAAATGGATACATGATTAAAATATATGAGTCCTTGAAGAAAAGGGTGGGAGGGTGGGGAAAAACAAAGACAACTTGGGATGAACGAAACAAACTCCGTCGAGAAAACTTAGAACTGATCTTGCGGATGGGGAGAATGATGGGATCATCTCGAAGAGAAGCGCACCGGTTGGAAAAGAATTCACATGACAATCTCGATGATCAAGAAGGATTAGTATTCACATAGCAATATGAGAACAACATTTAGGAAAAGGTATGGAATCAACACTTGACATCGAAGCAACTCGAATACCACAAATAAAACAAAACAAAGGATTGGCTTCCAGAATAAGCCGGAACAAATACATATGATAGAGATTTACCCAATCCCATATCATGCATCTGTCGGAAAGATATTCTAGGAGCTACTTGAATTCCCACCTATAAAACTCCCGAAACTTTCTGGTTATGAAATCTGGTGTTGGGGATACAGGGGAAGCAATATATATCTCACCCAAAACTAACAATACCTACAACCAAGCTGTATCATCCGTCAACACATAACCAAGAAACCTTCGGAAATCGTGTACCTCAACCTTCGAAAAGCATCCATTATACGAGTTATGGCAATACTCCCGAACTCCCGCCCCAGTACTGGGTGGCGTCAAGGTTATCTCACCAACAACTGCATAAAAGAGATTTTCGATGTCGGCAAAACTTAGGTATTCCAGAACTGCAACGATAAAATTATGACGACAACACCTCGGAGCTCAACTCCCCGGGTCACTGCCACATAAAAGACAGGAGGCACCAAGAACAATGTTCTGGTCACAAAACCATCGGAACGATTCCAAGATACCCGCGTGATCCTAAAAAAAATTAGTGAAATATGAGGAGAGGAAAGTCAAAACATCTACGTCAGGAGACCTCACGAGAGCAACGAAGGGACTGAGGAGTAAAAAGAATCCTACTCTCCGATATATATAATCCTAAGACTCAAAACATTTTTTTTCTAGACTCAACAACGCCAGCAAACAATCAAGCAGGGGGCTCCTAAGTCGGGGATGGCTCTGATTACCAACTTGTAACACCCACGATGCGGGTATATCTCCCATGTGTCGAAGCACGACTTAGAGGCATAACCGCATGGTGGTTTTGTCGCAAGAGGGGTCATCTTCACACAATCCCATGTAATGAACAAGAATGGGATAAAGAGTTGGCTACAATCGCCACTTCACACAATGAACATATAACAAATCATACATCATTCAGAGTACACACATAGTCTGTCTACGGACGAAGCCAAAAGAAAAGAAGATAACCCAACTGCTAGATCCCCGATCGTCCCAACTGGGCTCCACTACTGATCAACATGAAATGAAACATAGCAACGACCAAGATCTGCGTTGAGCTCCCATCTGAGCTCGGTTGCATCATCTGCACTGGTATCATCGGCACCTGCAACTGTTGTGATAGTATCTGGTGAGTCACGAGGACTCAGCAATCTCAAAACCCACGAGATCAAGACTATTTAAGCTTATGGGTAGGAAATGGTAATGAGGTGGAGTTGCAGCAAGCACTAAGCAAATATGGTGGCTAACATACGCAAATAAGAGCGAGAAGAGAGCAAACGGAACGGTCGTGAAGCTAGCAATGATCAAGAAGTGATCCTGAACTCCTACTTACGTCAAACATAACCCCAAAACCATGTTCACTTCCTGAACTCCCCCGAGAAGAGACCATCACAGCTACACACGCGGTTGATGCGTTTTAATTCGAATCAGGTGTCAAGTTATCTACAACCGGATATTAACAAATTCCCATCTGCCACATAACCGCGGGCACGGCTCTCGAAAGTTTATACCCTGCAGGGGTGTCCCAACTTAGCCCATGATAAGCTCTCGCGATCAACGAAGGATATACCTTCTCCCAGGAAGACCCGATCAGACTCGGAATCCCGGTTTACAAGACATTTCGACGATGGTAAAACAAGACCAGCAAGACCACCCGACTGTGCCGACAAATCCCGATAGGAGCTGCACATATCTCGTTCTCAGGGCACACCGGATAAGCGAAGCGTACAGGTACCGACGTAATCCAAGTTGCCAAGGAATGGTCCCGCACGGTGCTCTAGTTTGGAAAAACACTCGGAGGAGCACTGGCCCGGGGGGTAAAATAAAGATGACCCTTGGGTCTGCAGAACCCAAGGGAAAAAGGCTTAGGTAGGCAAATGGTAAAACCAAGGTTGGGCCTTGCTGGAGCAGTTTTATTCAAAGCGAACTGTCCAGGGGGTCCCATAAATCACCCAACCGCGTAAGGAACGCAAAATCAAGGAACATAACACCGGTATGACGGAAACTAGGGCGGCAAGAGTGGAACAAAACACCAGGCATAAGGCCAAGTCTTCCACCCTTTACCAAATATATAGATGCATTAATTAAATAAGAGATATTGTGATATCCCAACATAATCCTGTCCATCATGGAGCAATCTTCAACTTCACCTGCAACTAACAACGCTATAAGAGAGGCCGAGCAAAGCGGTAACATAGCCAAGCAACGGTTTGCTAGGAAGGGTGAAAAGGTTATAGGCTGACATGGCATCTTGGGAGGCACGGTAAACAAGTGATAGGTAGCGCAGCATAGTGATAGAACGGAGCAACTAGCAAGCAAAGATAGAAGTGATATCGAGGGTAATAGTCATCTTGCCTGAGATCCCGCAAGGAAGAAGAACGAGTCCATGAAGAAGACAAACGAATGTAGTCGAATGAATCCTCACAACTCCGGAACGAAACCGAAGCTAACGAGAGAAGCAAACCGGAAAGAAGCAAACAATATGGTAAACACACAAGCATAAACATGTCATGATGCACAACCAAGGATGATGCATGTCCGGTTTAATGAGGCATGGCATGGCAAAGTGCAACAAACAATACTACAAGTTAAGTGGAGCTCAATATGCAACGAGGTGCATATTGACAAAACACCACATGCAAGTATTTAGTTCTCTCTCGTTTATGAACAAGATAAGATTAAATGTTGGTTAACATGGCAAGAGGTGAAGCATAATAAAAACTAACTATTTAGTCAATTTAAATGAGGCCGGAAACAACAAACAACAATTCCGGAAATCCCCATATGTTATTTAGCGATTTAATGCAACAACAATTTTAAACATTTTTAATTGTTGTTATCATGATGCGGAGGACATATGCAAGTTTTTATGCAATTTTTATGAAAATGCTGACATCTAATATGATAGGGAGCATTTGGTCACCATGGCGGAACAAAAGGGGTGCCACGGCAACGATAACGAAAATGGTGCCATGGCAACATTTCGATGATCCGACAACTCGTCGAGATGTCGGTGCAAAAGAAAGTGGGCGTGAGTGTGTCATGCAAGGATGGTGGGGTGCTCCCAGATTCAGGGTTCCCACGGGACGGCGGCATGGCAAACGAGGAACGTGCAAAGACAAACGGGCACGGTGCAAACACGAGCATCTCATACAACACACATTCATACACGGGCGGTCGTCTCGTCGTTATACCTTTGAAGCGTGCGTTTCGGGGCGGTTCAAAATCGTCGAGGGAAGTAGTCATTCACGGGTCATAGGGGAAGTAGTCATACACGTTTCGTAGTTGTACATGTCGGCGGTAGTGGAAGTAGTGGTACACGGCGACGGTAGTTGTACACGTGTCTTCGGCGTCAAGGTACTTGGCGTTCCAAAACAAAGCAACACCAAAAGGCCTCGGGTCTTGGCGTCCTTGACGACTCGAAGTAACACCAGGCACAGGTCCACGGTCAACCCCAAATGAGTGTACAGAGGCAAAACTTGGTGGTGCTACACATACGCGGTTGCTAGAAGATGGATGACGCCGGGTCGAGGCTGCGTCTTGGCGGTTCAACGAGGGTCGAATAGGAGCACGGCGAAGCTCGTGATGGACGGGGAGCGCAGCCTCGAGGCAGCAGCAGCGCTTGGTAGCGTGTGCGGCGGCGTGTGGAGGCGGAGCAGGGAACTTGGCGCGGTCGTGGCTTCACCTTGTAGAGGAGGTCGAGGCACTCGGCCGCCAGGGAGACGAAGGCGAGCTTGATGACGAGGCAGCCATGGGGGTCAATGCGCGCGGCCATGCGGTCGTCCTCCCGCTCGAGGCAGAGGATGCAGGGGGCGACGACCACGGCCAGACTTGAGGACGGGGACGGCGAGGCGAGGTGGGTCGAGAACGGCGGCGCTCCTGGTCGCAGCGACTGGACTCTGGAGACGAGGAGGAGGTAGAGGGGAACGAGACGAGGGGATCGATCAAGCGTTGGGAGCTCCTCTCCCTGGCTGGATGCATGCGTGTGTGAGAGTGGCGGCGGTGCACTGGAGGGAACGAGGGAGGAGAGATGGGGCGCCAAGGAGGGGAAGGGGAAGATCGAGGAGATGGGCTCCTCTGGCGGCGCGAGGGAGGAGAGGGAGACGAGAGGGAGAGATCGAGAGGACGGGGGTTGGGGTAGCTAGGGTTATCGAGCTGGTGGGGCGGCTGGACCTCCAAGGGCAAACGAGTCGGCGTGGTTTGCTGGTTGGACCTCGATCTGTTGGGCGAGACCGCGGAGAGGGAAAAGGCCAGAGGCCTGGTCGGCTGTTGTTGCTGGCATCTATCTCTCCCTTTCTCACTTCTTCAAATCTCTCACAAAAACAGAAAAGCAAAGAAAGAAAAAGGAGAGAAAAGAAATGAGTGGACAAGAATTTGGGCAAGGGGATTAATTTCCCGGACTCACAAAAATATGCTTGTTTCGAGAAAAGAGAAAAAGGCATGATTGAAAGATGTAAATTCAAACTCATTTGACTTTAATTCAAATGGGTTTGAACTAGGACTTGGTAAAAGGAAGGTCCAAAAATGTTCAAATTTTTTGGTGGAGCTCCGGAAAATGATGAAAGAAATTATGGGCAAGGTTGGAGACCAAGAATTGAGATAACAACGGCATGGGATATATTGCACGTGTGTTATGGTGATTTCCAAATTAAAGAAATATTTAATATAGCTCCCTAATATTGGGAGGATATGTTATAAAGAGAAGTCACCCTTCCCTCGATTTAAATAGATCAAAAGATCTATGCAATTTATTTAGATGAGTTTTAAAAATTAAATGACATGCTGGCATGATGACATGATGCAATGCAACAATAAATAGAGCAAGCACAAATAAAAACACACGGAGGTCACAAGAATATGGAAGTCTTCTGGATCGTCGGTCTCGGGGCGTTACATGACCGTAGTCGGTCTATGAGTGTATTTTGGATGATGTATGAATTTATTTATGTATTGTGTGAGGTGGCAATTTTAAGCCAACTCTCTTTATCCCATTTTTGTTCATTACATGAGATTGTGTGAAGATGACCCTTCTTGCGACAAAACCTACAATACGGTTATGCCTCTAAGTCGTGCCTCGACACGTGAGAGATATAGCCGCATCATGGGCGTTACAAGTTGGTAATCAGAGCCATCCCCGACTTAGGAGCCCCCTGCTTGATTGAATCGTTGGCGTTGTTGAGTCTAGATCAAAAATGTTTTGAGTCTTAGGATTATATATATCGAAGAGTACGATTCTTTTTACTCCTCAGTCCCTTCGTCGCTGTGGTGAGGTCTTCTGACGTAGATGTTTTGACTTTCCTCTCCTCAAATTTCACTAAAAAATTTAGGATCACGCGGGTATCTTGGGATCGTTCCGATAGTCTTGTGACGAGAACATTGTTCTTGGTGCCTCCTGACATTTTGGGGTTGTGGCAGTGTCCCGGGGAGTTGAGCTCCGAGGTGTTGTCGTTACAATTTTATCGTTGCAGTTCTGGAATACCTGAGTTTTGCCAACATCAAAAATATTCCTTTTGGACTCCGTTTGATATTCCTTTTCTTCGAAACACTGAAATAGACAAAAAAACAGCAATATGGGTTGGGCCTCCGGTTAGTAGGTTAGTCCCAAAAATGATATAAATGTGTAAAGTAAAGCCCACAAACATCCAAAACGGGTAATATAATAGCATGGAACAATCAAAAATTATAGATACGTTGGAGACGTATCACCCCTCCACCCACTCTTCATTCATGGAGAGAGCCATCAGAACATGCCTACACTTCCAACATACATTTTCTGAGAGAGAACCACCTACACTTGTGTTGAGGTCAAGATACTCCATTCCTACCACATAAATCTTGATCTCTAGCCTTCCCCCAGTTGCTTTCCACTCAAATCTTCTTTCCACCAAATCCAAATCCTGTGAGAGAGAGTTGAGTGTTGGGGAGACTATCATTTGAAGCAGAAGAGAAAGGAGTTCATCAACTACACACCATCTATTACCTCTTGGAGAGTGGTGTCTCCTAGATTGGCTAGGTGTCACTTGGGAGCCTCCGTCAAGATTGTGGAGTTGAACCAAGGAGTTTGTAAGGGCAAGGAGATCGCCTACTTCATGAAGATCTACCCTAGTGAGGAAAGTCCTTCATGGGCGACGACCATGGTGGTATAGACAAGGTTGCTTCTTCGTGGACCCTTCATGGGTGGAGCCCTCCGTGGACTCACGCAACCGTTACCCTTCGTGGGTTGAAGTCTCCATCAACGTGGATGTACGATAGCACCACCTATCGGAACCACGGCTAAAAACTCTCCGTGTCAACATTGCGTTTGCCTCCTCAAACTCCTCCCTTTACCTTCATATGCAATTGTTTTACATTATGCTGCTATACTCTTAGAATTGCATGTGTAGGTTGATTGCTTGACTTGTGCTATGTTGCTAAAATCTACCAAGAACTAAAATTGGAAAAAGGCTAGATTTTTATTTGGTCAAGTAGTTTAATCACCCCCCCTAGACATACTTTCGATCCTACAAGTGGTATCATAGCTTTGGTCTCTGAGGGAGTCCTGGATTAGGGGTGTCCGGATGGCCGGACTAAGACCTTCGGCCGGACTCCCGGACTATGAAGATACAAGATTGAAGACTCCGTAGGACGAACAACAATCATACCATAGGCTAGATTCTAGGGTTTAGCCACTCTGATCTCGTGGTAGATCTACTCTTGTACTACCCATATCATCAATATTAATCAAGCAGGAGTAGGGTTTTACCTCCATCGAGAGGGCCCGAACCTGGGTAAAAACATCGTGTCCCTTGTCTCCTGTTACCATCAGCCTAGACGCACAGTTCGGGACCCCCTACCCGAGATCCACCGGTTTTGACACCGACATTGGTGCTTTCATTGAGAGTTCCTCTGTGTCGTCGCCTTTAGGCCCGATGGTTTCTTCGCTCGTCAATCGCGATGCGGTCCGGGATGAGACTTTTCTCCCCGGACAGATCTTCATATTCGGCGGCTTCGCACTGCGGGCCGACTCGTTTGGCCCTCTGGAGCAGATCGAAAGCTACGCCCCTGGCCATCAGGTCAGGTTTGGAAGCTTAAACTACACGGCCGACATCCGCGGGGACATGATCTTCGACGGATTCGAGCCACGACCGGGCGTGCCGCACTGTCACGATGGGCATGATTTAGCTCTGTCATCGGACAACGCCCAGAGCGTCGCTCAGGTGTCCGCTCCGACCATTAGCTCGGAGCCCACTACGCCAGTCGGGGACGGACGGTTGGACACCGCCCCGGAAGCTGCAATCTCTATAGCGATAGAGCCGGATACCAGCCTAGTCCCTCGCAAGGCTCGTGACTCCAAGGTGCCGGACTCTGATCCGGACTCCGTAAATCCCGCGCCTCTTTCGATTAAGCCCGATTGGGCTCCAGTCATGGAGTTCACCGCCGCGGACGTCTTTCAGCACCCTTTGGCGATATCCTGGATTCGTTAAAGTCTCTCTCGTTGTCAGGAGAGCCCCGACCGGACTACGGCCAACATGGTTGGGATGCGGACGACGAAGAAATTCGTAGCCCACCCACCACCCACTTTGTAGCCACTGTCGACGATTCAACCGACATGCTCAACTTCGACTCCGAAGACATCGATGGCATGGACGCCGATGAAGGAGACGATCAAGAACCAGCACCTATAGGGCTCCGGGAAACCACCTCATCATACGATGTCTGCATGGTGGACACACACCCCCTATGTTTTACCAATGAGGTGTTGGATCACGAATTCCCAGCCGGATTCAAGCCAGTGAACATAGAACCATACGACGGAACAATAGACCCTGGAGTCTGGATCGAGGACTATATCCTCCACATACACATGGCCAGAGGAGACGACCTCCACGCCATAAAATACTTACCCCTTAAGCTCAAAGGGCCAGCCCGGCATTGATTTAAAAAGCCTTCCCGAAAATACCATGGGAAGTTGGGCAGTGCTTGAGGACGCTTTCCGGGCAAATTTTCAAGGGACCTATGTCCGGCCCCCGGATGCAGATGATCTGAGTCATATAACTCAGCAGCCCGGAGAGTCAGCGCGGAAGCTCTGGAATAGATTCCTTATCAAATCAGATAGTCGACTGTCCGGATGCAGAGGCCCTAGCAGCTTTCAAACACAGCATCTGAGACGAATGGCTCGCCAGACACCTCGGCCAAGAAAAGCCGCGAACAATGGCCGCGTTAACAAGCCTCATGACCCGCTTCTGTGCAGGAGAGGATAGCTGGTTGGCAAGAAGCAGCACCAGCGACCCGAATACGTCCGAACTCAGAAATTGGAACGGGAAGCCGCGCCGTAACAAAGAACCGTGCCGGATAAAGGACAAAAGCCCGATGAGCATGGCAGTAAACGCCGGATTCAAAAGCTCTTGGCAAAATCAGAAAAAGATGCCCCCCAAAGACGATAGGGACGAGCTATCCAACCTCAACAAAATTTTGGACAAAATATGTCAAATCCACAGCACTTCGAGGAGACCTGCAAACCATACCCACAGAGATTGTTGGGTCTTTAAGCAGTCCGGCAAGCTCAACGCCGAACACAAGGGGCTCAACACACCAAGCGAAGATGACGAGGCACCCCACGAGCAGATCACCGGAGAACAAAAGAAGTTCCCACAAGAAGTCAAGACAGTAAATCTACTTCATGTGACGAAGGGGAAGAATAGAACGGCACCTACAACGACACGCGCCGTACAACCAGCCCCGGAGGATCAACCCCACTGGTTGTTACAACCAATCACCTTTGATCATCTGGATTACTCTAGAGGAGACCAGAACGCAGGCTGGACTGCCTTGGTCTTAAATCCAATCATTAACGGACTCCAATTTACAAACGTCCTTATGGACGGCGGCAGCAACTTGAACCTGTTGTATCAGGACACAGTCCGCAAACTCGGGGTAAACCCAGTCGCAATCCACCTCGGCAACACTTCCTTTCAAGGAGTAACGCCAGGTTCAGATACTCCAAGTATGGGTTCCCTTACGTTAGAAATCACGTTCGTATCACCCGACAACTTACGAAGCGAAAAGCTAACATTCCACATCGCCCCATTCGTAAGTCGCTATCAAGCGCTACTAGGACATGAAGCTTTCGCCCACTTTAACGCAATACCGCACTACGCATCCCTTACACTTAAAATGCCCGGTCCAAAGGGCATCATCTCATTACAAGGGAACATAAATTGACCCCCAAAGTACGGGCAGGGGTGCGGTTGCCTAGGTAGCCGCTCGCACATCCAGCCCTACTATCCCGGACACGCCTCGACGAGTCCGGCGTCAATATGCTTAAATTACCGCATACCTCGTGCAAGGGGCTCCGTGTGCTCACGCCCGGAGACAATACGGCCCAACTCTTGCTCCAACTATATTTTGTTTATTTCGATATAGATTTCTCGCACACTTATTTTTTACTAAGTTCCTCTCTTTCGCAGACGAGCATCGTGCTACGCCCGTCCAGGATACGGCACGACGGAGACACAGGCGCAGACGTGCAGCAGGGACCCATTCCAAGGAGTCTTTTCAGATTAAGACCCTACGTAAACCTTTTTTACTGTCTCTTGTTGATAACATCCCCCGGTTTTCTCTATAGCCGAGGAGGAGGCTGGCGTCTTGGCATGTGGCCACGTTAGAATTTTTGCACATACCTGGACACTAGGGGCTTTTTTACCAAGGGCTCTATTTTAGCCCGTCTTTATAAAGACCGAACACCTTAGGGAGTGTTCGGCGTCGCGAGTTTGGCCCTATATGCATCAGCTCCGAATCATGTCTTTGGTCAAATGTTGGGTTTGCCCGGCTCCTGTGTTTTGCTGCCTTACGTTCCGTTACATCGGCTAACGCGGCACCAGGAGAACTGCTGCGATTGTGCCCCGGTTCGGCCGGGTGAGCACCTCAGTAGAGAAAGCCGAAAACTGACTGTCATGATATAGTGAGAGACTGGTCAACCACTCGATGACTTTCAGAATCTTTAGGATTCCCCCGCATTAACGAAGGGCCGCTTCCTGGTCAGGCACACTCGCGCCCCGAATTCGGGCGAGCGCGGTGCCCCTAGGGGCTATTCAGTAGTCCCACTATCAAACTCCTATGGCTAAGTAAAAGTGATAAAGCATTATAGTCCGGTTGCCTAGTTCGCCGCGCCACCACCTCCTTTATAGGACCAAGACGTTGGATTAAGTGTGAACAGACGCCTTTTTGCGAACACCCCCGCATTCTATGCGTGGGGGCTGAAGCCAACGACTGCCATCTTTCAGGTTATATACAAATATATACATTAAACGGCCGCACAGGAGGTATCATGATTCTTGCAAGCACAAGTATAAAAAAGCTTTTTTTTCATAAAAACACAATTTGTCTTACAAATAGTATAAGCTATTCGAGCACAGCATCCTTCGAGCACTGCGACTCTATTATACGAGCGCCAGGAAGAACTTCCTCAAAATAGTGCTTGGCAGGTACTCGGCTTTCGTCCGAATCTTGGGACGCAACAATACTGGCCTTCATATCTGCCCAGTATGTCTTGACACGGGCAAGAGCCATCTGTGCGCCCTCTATGCACGCCGACCTCTTCATTGCATCAGCATGCGGCACCGAACCAAGAAATTGCTGCACCAAGCCAAAATAACTCATCGGCTCCGGCTTCTCCGGCCACAGACGACTCGCAACATATTTCATGGCGAGTCCGGATAATCTGTTCAGCTCCGCCCAGGCGGCTAAACGGTTAGAGACTGATAGTGGGCGCTCTGGATTGTGGTACTGCGACCAAAAAGGCTCTTCCAATTTATGGTCGCCTCGGCTGCGGAAGTGTTCGGTCGCGTCCGCCTCACTTGCGGCCAAATCCAGATAAGCGTTGTCCGAACTCCGCTGCCGGTCTAACGGAGCATACATGGGGTCTCCGAACTTCATCCGCAGCATATAAGGCTTTCCAGCCATGATATCTCCAGCCTGACGCAGCTCCTCCTTCATCGCTCTCATGGCAGAGCGAGTATCCTTGGCTTCGGCAGTGGTATTTCCAAGATCCTTCTGAGCTGCCTTATCTTTTTGTTCAAGCAATCTACAACGGTCGGTAGCATCCCTCAATTCTATGGCCATCTCGGCCATTTCCTTCTTGCTCTGGCAGTGAGCAATCTGTTCGGCTTTTAGCTCTTCAGCCACTTTAACGGCAGCCGCATCACTTATCCTTGCTTGCTCCTTGGCTCAGGCAAGTTCCGCCCGAAGGTTCTCCACAGCAGCAGCACCATCTACATCAAAGTATATATATATATATAAGGACCAAGCATCAAGCTCCTATTACTGGGTGTCTTTTGAACATACCTTGAGCCTCGTCTAGCCGCTTATTTACAAGCGCGATGTCGGCATCGGCTACGTCAAGTTGCCGCTTTAGTTCGGCAGATTTATCAGTCCGGCTAGCCACCGAACACCTCGCCACCTTCATGGAATAAGCGACATATTATACCTGAGATTATGATCCTCTGTGCGCCGTCATCCATGACGACACACAGAGTCTCAGGGGCTACTATTCATACAGGGCACATTTAATATGCGGCTCTACCAAAAGGTACACCTTTTTACATACCTTAAAGCCTGTTAGTAAACTCCTGGCAGCTTCGTACAATTCGCTTTCTGCGGATGAAATCCTTCCAATCACCGTATCCATCAACATACGGTGTTCTTCTGAGATGGACGCCCTACCAAGAAGATCCTTCAGCACCTCCCCTGGCGCGCAAGAGGGTGCCGGACTAGTCTGATGACCTTTCCCTGGGTCCGGACTTGAAAAAGCCCTCCGGGACGATACCTCGGGGTCGCCAGCCTCGTAAGAAGGTGGAACAAGGGGAGGCGTTTCGCTCTCTATCATCTCTGGACGAAGATCCCTTGAAGATGAGCTCTGCTGAGAAGGGTTGAGATCCGAACTACAAGATAATGCTTCGGTTATTTTCCTCAGGAATAAGACATGAATGTGATTCATTATGGAACCCCTCCCCTCACTTACGCCTCGGGGGAGAGCGCGTCCCCTTTAGGGGGCGATTCGGCGGAAGCGTCCACCGGTGCCGAACCCTCTGACAAAGATTTCTTTCCCCGTTTTGAGGTTATCACCTCCGGTTCTTCAGAGGCAGTCCTTTTCTTTCCCTGGTCGGGAGAATTTTCAATTCTTCCCTTCCTAATGGCCTCCTTCATGGAGGCGGTAGCTCCTTGGTCCCCCCCTTCACCTTCCGCCAACGGCGCGGCCTCCAACATCCTGGTCAGCATGGGATTCGGCATGGTCTCGGGCAAGGGGGCTGGACACCTGATAAGCTTAGCCTTTGCTATCCACTCCTGTTCAAAGGGCAACTCTGCTAAAGGGTAGATTTGATAAAAATATGGATGGTATGTGCAAATACGGAGCTACTTACTTTAGCATCTGGGCGGTTGCAGCTCAGACCAGCATCCTCGGACAAATCCGGACACCTTGCTTGTGATCCGAAGAACAACTTGTACCTCTCCATGGGTGTCATTCCCATGAAGTGTTGTAGGACCCGTGGTCCCTCAGGATTGAATTCCCACAGGCGGAGAGGTCGGCGTTTGCAGGGCAGTGTGCGGCGAATCACCATGACTTGCGCCACCACGGTCAGATTGATATCTCTTTCTAGGAGATCTCGAATACGGCCCTGCAGCAAGGGCACGTCTTTCAGCTGCCCCCAGATAAGCCCTTCATTAACCCATATGCCAGCCGTGGTGGGGGAACCGATCGAAAAGTAGGCAGTGCCATCCATGTGGTGCCCCTAGGGGCTGTGATGTAAAACCAGTCCCGTTGCCATAAGCCGAGCTCCTCTTGAAAAGAACCTTCGGGCCATGGAGCGTCGTCCATCTTGCTTATTATAGCCCCTCCGCACTCAACGTGCTGCCCCTCGATCATTTTCGGTTCCACTTTGAAAGTCTTTAGCCACAATCCGAAGTGAGGGGTGATATGTAGGAAGGCCTCGCACATGACAATGAATGATGAGATCTGGAGGATGGACTCCGGAGCTAGGTCGTGGAACTCCAACTCCGATTCTTAGCACATTGCTTTGCCATGTTTCCTGTCACATGTGAAATCTTCCTGTCCAGCGAAAACATTCCGTAGATTAGATTTGATTTGAAAATTTAGGGTTAGGTTTCCGTCGAACTCATCTCGGACCGACCGAGTTGTAGAAATCGGTCTCACCGATTTGGCTTAAGCCATTGCACATGTAATTTTCGGTCTGACCGAGAATTGCAAATTGGTGTGACCGAGATCGATTCTTTGTGAAACCCTAGCAGTCTCGGTGCCACTGAACTGTGACTCGGTCTGACCAAGTTCACCAGTTTAGGTTCCAAAAGCTGCTTCGGTATCACCGAGTTTACAAATCGGTAGCTCTGAAATGCTTTCTGTGGAAAACTAAAACTAAGTTTTAAATCATCTATTTTGCAAAAACCTTTATACTTTGTGATGCTCATCTACTCTACCTCATCTATATCTATTCACAGGGTCTGCTGTCCGTGAGTTTGCAGAGATGTCTGATCAAAGTGATAGCCGGAATAAGTCTGAAGAGCAAGATCGGTTGAGTGAGGGCACTAGTCCCTCAAGCAGCTATGGTGAGGGCAGCAGGAGCACACCTAGTAACTTGCCAAAGGCAGCTACCAGGACAAGGAAGAAGAAAACTTCAGATTCAGAGGATGAAGATTATGTGGCTGTTGAAGATGAGGCCACCTCAAAGAAGAAAGTGATGAAGAAGGAATATGTCAGTGATGCTACCACAAAGCCAGGCATGAACAAGAAGGCACCTGCCAAGAGAGTGCCTACATCCAAACCCAGGAAGGTAGCCACGGGTGAAACTATGGAGTTCACTCTTGAACCCAAAGAAACTGGAGATGGCAAGAAAAGAAAGGAAAGGGTCAAGTAGACCATTGCCAGAGTTGTTGGCAAGCCATCGATGGTGAGATCAGATGATCAAGAGGAAGAGGATGCTGCTCCAGCTCCAAGCTCAGAAGCTGATGGGAGATGCAATACAATCAGGGGTTGCTCCATCTAAGCCCAAAGCTGCTCCCAAGGCTGTTGCACCAACTCAAAAGACTGCACCCAAGAGGAACACCAGAAGTATACCTGCTGCAAAGAAGAACAAGGCCCCAGTGCCTGAAGCTGAAGAAGAAGATGATTCACTTGTTTTGAGGAAGTTGAAGCCCAACATTCCTAACCATAATGATGCTCATCCAGTAGTTGAAGACATGCATATCAGAAAGGATGCTGGACTGAGATTGTGGAGACAGTCAGATCCATATGCTGTGAGGAGAAGGACAGCAGTTAACTACAGGTTTCACACGAAGGAGCAACAAGATTTTTATGAGACAATTTTGCTTGACAAGAAGCCCATTGTGTGTGACATGAGATGGATCAACTGGGAGTACATCAAGAAAAATGAAGGTCACTATCTAGGAGTATATGACAGCTTCAAAGTATGTGGAATTGATGAATTTGTTGCTCAGAAGCTCACCAACTGGAATGATGAGCTCATCATGCAGTTTTACTCCACAGCTCACTTCTACCCAGATGGGAAGATCATCTGGATGTCTGAAGGTACTAGGTACCAATCCACTGTTGAAGAATGGGCTCAGTTGATCAATGCTCCAAAAGAAAATGAAGATGACTTGGATGTTTATGCTGAGAAGAAGAAAGACCACAACACTATGACACACATGTATAGAGAGATCCTAGATAAAGCTTTGGAAACTCACAAGCTTGGATCTGTACACTTCTTGTTGTCTGGCCTGCCTACAATCAACTAGATCCTTAGGCACACATTGCTACCCAAGTCTGGAGATCACAAGATGATCAGAGGACATGCTATCAACTTGCTGCATTTGTTTGATGTGCCTCAAAAAATCAAAGTCATGAGTCTGATTGTGGAAACAATAAAGAGAACAGCAGCTGATCAGAAGAGAAGTTGTGGGTATGCTCCACACATTCAGGAGCTCATCAACTCAAAGATGGGCACATTCACATATCTATTGGATAACGAGCATCTACCCTTATATCCTGATTTTGAAGATAACACAGTTGAGATGAATGAGGAGGAACCATCATCTGTGCAAGCACATGAGAAGAGAGAGAAGGCAAGGGCAGAGAAAGCTGCAAAGATGCCAACTGCTGAAGAGGCATCTCAAGTGTTCCTGAAGAGCAAGCAAGATCAGCTTGGCTAACTGATTGCATCCACTTTGAGTATTAGAAGGGCTTGGCCACCCCGACTCAAAACCAGGAGAGCTTGGAGAGGATCATTGAGCACAAATTCTATGCTCTTGATGTCAAGGTAACTGAGATCCAAACTATAGTTGAACAACTTTAGGAGGAAGTAGAGGAGAAGAAGGGCAAGTCTACTACAGATGCTTTTGCTAGAGTGCCCAGAGGACAGAGATCTGCTGCAGTGCCAGTCACAGATACTAGAGCTACAACATCTGCACCAGCAGCCACAGCTCTAGTACCAGTTCCAGCAGCTACTCCACCAGCTCCAGCTACATCAACAGATGCTTTTGTCCTTGGAGTCATCTCTACACCACCTCATGAAGACCAAGCCTGAGAGACGTTTAGCACTATGCATTTTTGAAATTTTGGGTAACTTGTTGCCAAAGGGGGACAAAAATGTATAGATCATAGGCTTCGAGAGAGAGTCTTGCTTTTTTCTTGTTTTTGGTTGAACTTCTTGATTGTGTGCTTGATACTTTATGTCCTTTTGTGTGAGCTACTTGTTTACTTGGATGATCATGTGTTTGATCATATGCTATGCTACCCTTAATGCTTGTTGGATGATATTATCTCTTATATCCTCATATGATCATTCACTTTGCTTGGTGATGAGTGCGTGTGTTCAATTATTATCATTTTGAGCGCTCCACCAAGATGTATGTGACACGAAAGAGTAACCCATGATCCTAACACATTGTGCATTTGCAGTCCAAAGAAAATTTTAAATAATGCACAAATTTAGGGGGAGCTCTTGCTTATCACATACTTCTCAAAGCGACGATGTTTTTCAATCTTATTATCATTTGTCGAAGCTTTGATCTATATGTTGTCATCAATTACCAAAAGGGGGGAGATTGAAAGTGCAACTATCCCTGGGTGGTTTTAGTAATTCCTAACAACATATAGCTCATTGAGCTAATGCTATTTCAAGATAAATATTTCAGGAAAGCTCAATGTTTGGCATGGCATGGATGAGAAAAGTGGACCCTTCAAAATGCTAAGGACAAAAGGATTGGCTCAAGCTCAAAGCACAAGACTCTACAGTTTTCCATTTTAGTGATCCAAGATCACATTGAGTCCATATGAAAACCCAATACTATCGAGAGGGGTGAGGTGTTGTTTAATGAGCCTCTTGCTCAAAGTGCTTAGTGATTTGCTCCAAAGACCCTCAACTAATTTCTCACATCCACATATGTCCCAAACCATAAGTCAAACTCGGCCCTACCGAAACTTTCTATCCGGCGCCACCGAGTTCAGTTGACATAGTCGTTGCCGTAAACCCTAGTCTTTTCGGTCTGACCTATAGTGATCTCAGTCTCACCGAGATGGGATTGTAATCTCTCTATTTCCCTTCGTAACGTTTCGGTCAAACCGAGATGAGCGATCGGTCCCACCGAGATTGCAGTGCAAACTCTTTGTTTCCCTTTCATAACGTTTCGGTCTGACCGAGATGAGCGAATCGGTCCCACCGAGTTTTCCTGACCAACTCTCTGTGTGTCTATTACCAAAATCGGTCTCACCGAGATTACGTTATGCCTAACCCTAACTGTGTCGATCCCACCGAGTTAACATGTTAGTCCCACCGAAATTCCTAACGGTCACATTATGAACTAAATCGGTCTGACCGAGTTTCACGATTCGGTCCCACTGAGTTTGGTAAGTTGTGTATAACGGTTAGATTTTGTGTGGAGGCTATATATACCCCTCCACCGACACTTCATTCATGGAGAGAGCCATCAGAACATGCCTACACTTCCAACATACATTTTCTAAGAGAGAACCACCTATACTTGTGTTAAGGTCAAGATACTCCATTTCTACCACATAAATATTGATCTCTAGCCTTCCCCAAGTTGCTTTCCACTCAAATATTCTTTCCACCAAATCCAAATCCTGTGAGAGATAGTTGAGTGTTGGGGAGACTATCATTTGAAGCACAAGAGCAAGGATTTCATCAACTACACACCATCTATTACCTCTTGGAGAGTGGTGTCTCCTAGATTGTCTAGGTGTCACTTGGGAGCCTCCGTCAAGATTATGGAGTTGAACCAAGGAGTTTGTAAGGGCAAGGAGATCACCTACTTCGTGAAGATCTACCCTAGTGAGGCAAGTCCTTCGTGGGCGACGGCCATGGTGGGATAGACAAGGTTGCTTCTTCGTGGACCCTTCATGGGTGGAGCCCTCCATGGACTCGCGCAACCGTTACCCTTCGTGGGTTGAAGTGTCCATCAACGTGGATGTACGATAGCACCACCTATCGGAACCACGGCTAAAAAATCTCTTTGTCAACATTGTGTTTGCCTCCTCAAACTTCTCCCTTTACCTTCATATGCAATTGTTTTACATTCCGCTGCTATACTCTTAGAATTGCATGTGTAGGTTGATTGCTTGACTTGTGCTATGTTGCTAAAATCTTCCAAGACCTAAATTGGGAAAAGGCTAGATTTTTATTTGGTCAAGTAGTCTAATCACCCCCCCCTCTAGACATACTTTTGATCCTACAATGGCGAGCTCAGGTCGGGCACGGCGGCCTGAGGCCTGCCCAGCTGGGTTGCGGATGTGTTGCGTGCTCGTGGTGGTTGGGTGGTGATGTGGGTGGCTCTGGAACGGAGGGGAGGGCTCAGTTTATAGCCGGAGGGGGTAGGGGGTATGTGTCGCCGCCCGAGTTCTCTAGAAGACGGCGAGAGGCGACGAGGGGCGTCAACGAGGGCACGAGAGGCTCAGCGATCATGTAGAGGCTCTCGACGCTCGTGGACGAGCACAAGGAGGAGGGGGGAAGAAGATAGGGGCATGGGTGTCATGCTCGCTACAGCGTCTCCGGTGTCGGTGAGCGCTAGGGAGAGGTCAAGGGCGATGAGACAAAGGTGGTGGCGTGGTGCGACAGTCGTTGGCGAGCTCTAGCTCGGGCACGCGCCGAATAGAGGCACTGGCGCGATGCAGAGCGCGTCGAACGCATGCCAGGCCCCATGTCCACACGCGGTCACCGCCCTGGCATGGACAAAACGATGCCCAAACGCTGCCAAACCTTGTCTGGGCTAAATTCCACGCAGTGATTAGTCTATAAAAGGTGAGGACTCGAACCCAGGCCGACAAGAAGTGACTCAATCTTGCTGGCAAGTTTCTGGATAGAAAGTTGGTCGCCAAATTTGGCTATCTTCTAGAAGGCCATTAGGGCTGATCTCCTGGGGTTAAGGGTTTCTTAGGAGGGTGTCTAGGCTCAAGAAGGATTAGCTCTAAAATATTAAGGAAAATGCACTTTCTGTACAAAGTGCATTTTTGGGCCAAAAAGGAAAAGATTTTCTGTATCAAAAATATTACAAAAAGTCATGCAATATTTTTACTCAAGGAGGTGGGCCACGGTTCAAAGAAAATTCAGGAATTATCTCGGGAATTTTGGATCTATAAAAATTGGGGTTGCTTTGGAGCTCTAATTTCTGAAATGAGCTTTCAGAAAGAAAATGAATATTTTCACTTATGAAAAATATTCAATGGGCCATTCTAGTGTTTTAGAGGGAAATGGAGTTGGATGATAGGCAGATGGGTCACTTGGGTGAAAGTCAAGGGCATTCCCAAGTGATAAGTCCATTTGAATTGATTCCAAAAACTCAAATCCAAGGCAAAGGCAAATCAAATCCGTAAAAAGAGAGAAGGCAAAGGCAAATCAAATCCGGAAAAAGAGAGAAGGCAAAAACCAGGCTGTCACAAACCTCCCCCACTTAGGAATGAATCTCATCCTCGAGATTAGGTTGCTTGGGAAAATAGTTCTAGGTAAGCAGTCCTTAAAAATTCCTCTCTTTCCCGGGTTGCCTCTTCCTCGGTATGGTGCTCCCATTGTACTTTGTAAAACCTAATCACTTTGTTGTGAGTGACTCTTTCTGTCTCATCTAATATTTTAACTCGTCTTTCCTCATATGTCAGATCCTTAGCCAGTTCTATCTCTGCCATATCAGTCCTTTTCTCCGGTGGCGAAATACATCTTCTTAGCTGGGAGACATGAAACACATTGTGTACCTCTGATAGTTCTGGTGGCAATTCCAATCGATAAGCAACTGTTCCAACTCTGTTCATGACTGGAAATGGGCCAATATATCTGGGTGCCAACTTGCCCTGAGTCTGAAACCTCTTAATTCCTTTCATCGGGGTGACTCAGAGATACACCTGTTCTCCTGGTTCAAAGCTGATCTGACGGTGTTTGGCATCATAGTAACTCTTTTGTCGTGACTTGGCCAACTGCAGTCTGTCTCGGATCTCCTTGACTTGCTTCTCAGCTTCCATCATTAGATCAGTTCCGAAGATGCGGCTGTCTCCGGTTTGAGACCAGTTCAGTGGAGTGCGGCACTTACGGCCATACAGAGCTTCATAGGGTGACATTTTCAAACTGGTCTGGAAGCTGTTGTTGTAGGAAAACTCGGTGTATAGCAGACAGTCTTCCCACTTAGGTCCTTGGGCCAATACACATGCTCGGAGCATATCCTCGACTATTTGATTTACTCGCTCGGTCTGTCCATCTGCCTGTGGATGACAAATTGTGCTGTATTTTAGGGCAGTCCCCAAGGCTAGATGTAGACGGGACCAGAAGGCTGAAGTGAAGAGAGATCCTCTGTCAGAGATGATTGTCATTGGCGCTCCATGTAAACTGATGATCCTGGACACATATAGATGTGCAAGTTGATCAGCATGATAAGTGGTCCGGATGGGCAGAAAATAAGCCACCTTGGTTAAGGTATCCACGATGACCCATATTGTGTCATTCCCTCGGTGTGTCTTTGGTAAGGCGGTGATGAAGTCCATGCAGACATTGTCCCATTTCCATTGTGATATGGGTAAAGGTTGAAGGAGTCCGACGGGCTTCTGATGTTCCACCTTCACTTTGTTGCATATGTCACAACAAGCTACGAAGTAAGTGATGTCTTTCTTCATTCCTTCCCACCAGAATACCTGACGGAGATCTTCATACATTTTGGTGCCACCTTAGTGAATCAAGTACGAAGATTTGTGGGCTTCTGATAAGATCTTCTTTTTCAGACTTTCTTGGTTAAGTACGCAAATCCTTCCTCGAAACCTTAGCGTACCATTTAGATCCTTAGAGAAATCCTTCGTCGGCTTGGCATATGATTGCAGTGAGTCGTCATGTGCTTGAGCGCTGCGAATTTCTTCCTCGAGAGTAGGAGCCATTTCCAGTATGCTGGTCATACGGGCATCCACTATTGACAAATTGAGTTGAGCCATCTCTTCACAGAGTTTGGGATGCGAAGAATCCAGTAGAGCATTCAAGCTGACGGGCTTGCGACTAAGGGCATCTGCTACCACATTAGCTTTTCCCGGGTGATAATTTATCCCAAGATCATAATCCTTAACCAACTCAAGCCATCTTCACTAATGGAGGTTTAAGTCCGGTTGAGTGAATATATACTTGAGACACCTGTGGTCCGTAAATATTTGACACCTTTTTCCAATCAGATAGTGTCTCCAAATCTTCAAGGCATGCACCACCCCGGACAATTCCAAATCATTAGTTGGATAATTTCCTTCGTGATGCCGTAGTTGTCGAGATGCATAGTCCACAACCTTGCCATCTTGCATGAGTACGCATCCAAGTCCTTTCCTGGATGCATCACAGTAGACATCAAAATTGTGGTAGATGTCGGGAAGAGTCAATACTGGTGCGGATGTTAGTCTGGTTTTTAACTCGTTGAAGCTCCTTTCGCAGTCCTCAATCCATTCAAACTTCTTATCCTTCTTTAGGAGCTCTGTCATTGGGCTTGGCAATCTTAGAGAATCCTTTGATAAAGCGGCGATAATACCCGGCTAATCCAAGGAAACTCCGGATTTCTGAGACTGTCGTGGGTGCGGACCAATAAATCACATCTTTCACTTTATTTGGATCCACGGCTATACCTTCAGCTGAGAGAATATGCCCTAGAAATCCCACTTGGTAGAGCCAAAATTCATATTTACTGAACTTTGCATAAAGTTGGTGGTCATGGAGTCTTTGCAAAACTGCTCAGAGGTGGTGCTTGTGCTCTTCTTTGCTTTTTTAGTAAATGAGGATGTCATCAATGAACACCACCACAAACTTATCCAAGAAATCCATAAACACCTTATTCATCATATGCAAGAAAAAGTCGGGGGCGTTGGTGAGACCGAATGACATAACAATATATTCAAAAAGACCGTACCGAGTGGTGAACGCGGTCTTGGGAATATCTTCCTTCCTGATTTTGAGTTGATGATATCCGGTCCTCAAATCAATCTTGGAGAATACTTTGGCCCTGATACGTCTCCAACGTATCTATAATTTTTTATTTTTCCATGCTATTATATTACCTGTTTTGGATGTTTATGGGCTTTACTTTAGACTTTTATATCATTTTTGGGACTAACCTACTAATGGGAGGCCCAACCCGAATTGATGTTTTTTTGCCTATTTCGGTGTTTCGAAGAAAAGGAATATCAAACGGAGTCCAAACGGGATGAAACCTTCGAGAGGAATCTTTTTGGAACAAATGCCAACCAGGAGACTTGTAGTGGACGTCAAGCAACAAACGAGGCGGCCACGACGGTGCCAGGCGCGTCCCCCACCCTCATGGGCCCCTCGAGCGTCAACCGACCTACCTCCTTTGCCTATATATACACCCGTACCCTGAAAACATCATAAGTGACCACGAAAACCTAATTCCACCGCCGCAACCTTCTGTATCCGCGAGATCCCATCTTGGAGCCTTCGTCGGTGCTCCGCCGGAGGGAGAATCCACCACGGAGGGCCTCTACATCATCTCCAAGGCCTCTCCGATGAGTTGTGAGTAGTTTACCATAGACCTTCGGGTCAGTGGTGGAGCTTGACCCAGAAAGCTGGGCGGGACGACTATAGAAAATAACTGCAGGGAATATGTTTCATGGCCCAAAACGAAGTATATACTACAAAAAATAGCATGGGTTAGGCGAGCCATGGCCCATTCGGCCTTGCTGTAGCTCCGCCACTTCTTCGGGTCCATAGTTATTAGCTAGATGGCTTCTTCTCTCTCTTTTAATCTCAATACAAAGTTCTCCTCGATCTTCTTGGAGATCTATTCGATGTAACTCTTTTTGCGGTGTGTTTGTTGAGATCCGATGAATTGTGGGTTTATGATCAAGTTTATCTGAGAACTATTTGAATCTCCTATGAATTCTATTATGTGTGATTAAGTTATCTTTGCAAGTCTCTTTGAATTATCAGTTTGGTTTGGCCTACTAGATTGATCTTTCTTGCAATGGGAGAAGTGCTTAGCTTTGGCGTCAATCTTGCGGTGTCCTTTCCCAGTGACAGCAGGGGCAGCAAGGCACGTATTGTATTGTTGCCATCGAGGATAAAAAGATGGGGGTTATATCATATTGCATGAGTTTATCCCTCTACATCATGTCATCTTTCTTAATGCGTTACTCTGTTCTTCATGAACTTAATACTCTAGATGCAGGCAGGAGTCGGTCGATGTGTGGAGTAATAGTAGTAGATGAAGAATCGTTTCGATCTACTTGTCACGGACGTGATGCCTATATACATGATCATGCCTAGATAATATCATAACTATGAACTTTCCTATCAATTGCTCGACAGTAATTTGTTCACCCACCATAATACTTATGCTATCTTGAGAGAAGCCACTAGTGAAACCTATGGCCCCCGGGTCTATCTTTTATCATATAAGTTTTCAATCTACTTTTATATGCATCTTTTACTTTCCAATCTATATGATAAAAATACAAAAAATATTTATCTTATCATATTATCTCTATCAAATCTCACTTTCGCAAGTGGCCGTGAAGGGATTGACAACCCCTTTATTGCGTTGGTTGCGAGGTTCTTGTTTGTTTGTGTAGGTGTGTGGGACTTTTGAGGTGCCTCCTACTGGATTGATACCTTGGTTCTCAAAAACTAAGGGAAATACTTACGCTACTTTGCTGCATCACCCTTTCCTCTTCAAGGAAAACCAACGCAGTGCTTAAGAGGTAGCAAGAAGGATTTCTGGCACCATTGCCGGGGAGGTCTTCGCTCAAGTCAAGACATACCAAGTACCCATCACAAACTCATATCCCTCGCATTACATTATTTGCCATTTGCCTCTCGTTTTCCTCTCACCCACTTCACCCTTGCCGTTTTATCCGCCCTCTCTTTCCCGTTCTCTTCTCTCTTTCGCTTGCCTTTTTGTGTGTGCTTGTGTGTTGGACTGTTTGTCACGATGGCGCAAGATAATACCAACTTGTGTGACTTTTCCAATACCAATAATAATGATTTCCTTAGCACTCCGATTTCTTCTCTTAATGATGTTGAATCTTGTGAAATCAATGCTGCTTTGCTGAATCTTGTTATGAAAGATCAATTCTCCGGCCTTCCTAGTGAAGATGTCGCTACTCATCTAAACAACTTTGTTGATTTGTGTGATATGGAAAAGAAGAAAGATACAGATAATGATATTGTTAAATTGAAGTTATTTCCGTTTTCACTTAGAGATCATGCTAACACTTGGTTTTCGTCTTTGCCTAAGAATAGTATTGGTTCATGGAATAAGTGCAAAGATGCGTTTATCTCTAAATATTTTCCTCCCACCAAGATCATCTCTCTTAGGAACGATATTATGAATTTTAAACAACTTGATCATGAGCATGTTGCCCAATCTTGGGAAAGAATGAAATTAAGGATTCGCAATTTTCCCTACTCATGGTTTGAACTTATGGATGGTCATACAATTTTTTTATGTCGGATTGAATTTTTCTTCTAGAAATCTTTTAGATTCGGCCACGGGAGGCACTTTTATGGAAATCACCTTAGTAGAAGCTACTAAACTCCTTGATAACATTATGGCCCGTTATTCTCAATGGCACACCGAAAGATCTACTAGTAAAAAAGTGCATGCTATAGAAGATATTAATGTTTTGAGTGGAAAGATGGGCGAACTTATGAAATTGTTTGCTACTAAGAGTGCTCCTAAATATCCTAATGATATGCCTTTGTCTACTTTGATTGAGAATAATAATGAGTCTATGGATGTTAATTTTGTTGGTAGGAATAATTTTGGTAACAATGCTTATAGAGGAAATTTTAATCCTAGACCGTTTCCTAGTAATTCCACTAATAATTATGGCAATTCCTACAGCAACTCTTATGGAAATTTCAATAAGATGCCCTCTGATTTTTAGAATAGTGTTAAAGAATTTATGATCTCTCAAAAGAATTTTAATGCTTTGCTTGAAGAAAAATTGCTTAAAGTTGATGAATTGGCTAGGAACTCTTATGGAAACCCATGGGAAGGATCAATTATGTTCTTATTGTTGCAAATAGGAATAATGTGCCCGTAGATTTTATCATTCTTGATATAGATTGCAATCTTTCATGTCCTATTATTCTTGGTAGACCTTTCCTTAGAATGATTGGTGCAATCATTGATATGAAGGAAGGTAATATTAGATTCCAATTTCCATTAAGGAAAGGCATGGAAAACTTTTGAAGAAAGAAAGTTAAATTACCTTATGAATCTATTATGCGTGCCACTTATGAATTGAATGACAAAGATGGCACTACTTAGATCTATCCTTGCTTTTATGCCTAGCTAGGGGCGTTAAACGATAGCGCTAGTTGGGAGGCAACCCAATTTTATTTTCGTTTCTTGCTTTTTGCTTCTGTTTAGTAATAAATATTTCATCTAGCTTCTGTTAAGATGTGTTTTCATATTTTAATTAGTGTTTGTGCCAAGTAGAACCTATAGGATAACCTACGGTGATAGTTAATTTGATTCTGCTGAAAAACAGAAACTTTTGCATGCACGAAAATAATTTTAGTAAATCACATAAACGTGCTTTTGTGTTTATTCTTTTTTGTTTTGATCAATCGTAAAATTTCCCAGGACTTCCTATTTTTGTAGTATTTTTAGACTTCCAGAAGTATTCTAAAGTTACAGATTGCTACAGACTATTCTGTTTTTGACAGATTCTGCTTTTTATGTGTTGTTTGCTTATTTTGATGCATCTATGGCTAGTATCAGGGGGTATGCACCATATAGAATTTGGAATACAGTAGGTTTAATACCAATATAAATAAAGAATGAGTTCATTACAGTACTTATGTGGTGGTTTTTCTTTCTTGCACTAACGGAGCTCATGAGATTTCCTGTTGAGTTTTGTGTTGTGAAGGTTTCAAGTTTGGGTAACGATTTGATGGACTATGGAATAAGGAGTGGTAAGAGCCTAAGCTTGGGGATGCCCATGGAACCCCAAGATATTCAACGATAACCAAAAGCCTAAGCTTGAGGATGCCCTGGAAGGCATCCCCTCTTTCGTCTTCGTCTATCGATATCCTTACTTGGAGCTATATTTTAATTCACCACATGATATGTGTTTTGCTTGGAGCGTCTTGTATGATATTAGTCTTTGCTTTCTAGTTTACCACAATCATCATTGATGTACAAACCTTTTGGGAGAAACCCACATGATTTGGAATTTATGAGAATACTCTATGTGCTTCACTTATATCTTTTGAGCTAGATAGTTTTGCTCTAGTACTTCACTTATATCTTTTAGAGCACGGCGGTGGCTTAATTTTGTAGAAATTGTTGATCTCTCATGCTTCACTTATATTATTTTGAGAGTCTTTTAGAATAGCATGGTATTTGCTTTGGTTATAAAATTGGTCCTAGAATGATGGGCATCCAAGTTGGGTGTAATAAAAACTATCATAGGAAGTGCATTGGATGCTATGATCAATTTGATGCTTGATAATTGTTTTGAGATATGGAGGTGGTGATATTGGAGTTATGCTAGTTGGGTAATTGTGAATTTAAAGAATACTTGTGTTGAAGTTGGCAAGTCCCGTAGCATGCACGTATGGTAACCGTTGTGTAACAAATTTGAAACATGAGGTGTTCTTAGATTGTCATCCTTATGAGTGGCGGTCGGGGACGAGCAATGGTATTTTCCTACCAATCTATCCCCCTAGGAGCATGCGCGTAGTGCTTGGTTTTTGATGACTTGTACATTTTTGCAATAAGTATATGAGTTCTTTATGACTAATGTTGAGTCCATGGATTATACGCACTCTCACCTTCCATCATTGCTAGCCTCTTTGGTACCGTGCATTGCCCTTTCTCACCTTGAGAGTTGGTGCAAACTTCGCCGGTGCATCCAAACCCCGTGATATGATACGCTCTAGCACACATAAACCTCATTATATCTTCCTCAAAACAGCCACCATACCTACCTATTATGGCATTTCCATAGCCATTCCGAGATATATTGCCATGCAACTTTCCACCGTTCCGTTCATCATGACACGCATCATCATTGTCATATTGTCTTGCATGATCATGTAGTTGACATCGTATTGTGGCAAAGCCACTTTCATAATTTTTCATACATGTCACTCTTGATTCATTGCCCATCCTGGTACACCGCCGGAGGCATTCATATAGAGTCATATCTTGTTCTAGTTTTGAGTTGTAACTCATGGGTTGTAAATAAATAGAAGTGTGATGATCTTCATTATTAGAGCATTGTCCCTTAAAAAGGGGAGAAAGGCCAAATAAAAAAAAGGAAAGGCCCAAAAAAATAAAAAAATAAAATAAAAAAGGGGACAATGTTACTATCCTTTGCCACACTTGTGCTTCAAAGTAGCACCATGTTCTTCATATAGAGAGTCTCATTTGTTGTCACTTTCATATACTAGTGGGAATTTTTCATTATAGAACTTGGCTTGTATATTCCAACGATGGTCTTCCTCAAAATGCCCTAGGTCGTCGTGAGCAAGCAAGTTGGATGCACACCCACTAGTTTCTTTTGTTGAGCTTTCATACATTTATAGCTCTAGTGCATCTGTTGCATGGTCATCCCTACTCCTCATGTTAACATCAATTGATGGGCATCTCCATAGCCCGTCGATTATCCTCGTCAATGTGAGACTTTCTCCTTTTTGTCTTCTCCACACAACCTCCATCATCATATTCTATTCCACACATAGTGCTATATCCATGGCTCGCGCTCATGTATTGTGTGAAAGTTGAAAAAAGTTTGAGATTCCTAAAGTATGAAACAATTGCTTGGCTTGTCATCGCGGGTGTGCAAGATGAGAGCATTTTTGTGTGACGAAAATGGAGTATGACCAAACTATATGATTTTGTAGGGATGAACCTTCTAATGCCATGATATTTTGAGAAGACATGATTGCTTTGTTAGTATGCTTGAAGTATTACTATTTCTTATCTCAATATGAACTTTTATTTTGAATCATTTGGATCTGAACATTCATGCCACAATAAAGAGAATTACCTTAACGATTATGCTAGGTAGCATTCCACATCAAAAATTCTGTTTTTATCATTTACCTAATCGAGGATGAGCAGGAATTAAGCTTGGGGATGCTTGAAACGTCTCCAACTTATCTATAATTTTTGATTGTTGCATGCTATTATATTACCTGTTTTGGATGTTTATGGGCTTTACTTTACACTTTTATATTATTTTTGGGACTAACCTACTAACCAGAGGCCCAGCCCGAATTGCTGTTTTTTTTGCCTATTTCAGTGTTTCAAAGAAAAGGAATATCAAACCAAGTCCAAACGTGATGAAACCTTCGGGAGCGATCTTTTTGGAACAAATGCCAACCAGGAGACTTGGAGTGGACGTCAATCAACAAACGAGGCGGCCACGAGGGTGCCCGGCATGCCCCCCACCCTCATGGTCCCCTCGAGCATCAACCGACCTACCTCCTTCGCCTATATATACTCCTGTACCCTGAACACATCAGAAGCGACCACGAAAACCTAATTACACCGCTGCAACCTTCTGTATCCGCTAGATCCCATCTTGGAGTCTTTGCTGGTGCTCCGCTGGAGGGGGAATCCACCATGGAGGGCCTCTACATCATCTCCAAGGCCTCTCCGATGAGTTGTGAGTAGTTTACCGTAGACCTTCAGGTCCATAGTTATTAGCTAGATGGCTTCTTCTCTCTCTTTGAATCTCAATACAAAGTTCTCCTCGATCTTCTTGGAGATCTATTCGATGTAACTCTTTTTGCGGTGTGTTTGTCGAGATTTGATGAATTATGGGTTTATGATCGAGTTTATCTATGAGAAATATTTGAATCTCCTCTGAATTCTTTTGTGTGATTAAGTTATCCTCTTCGAATTATCAGTTTGGTTTGGCCTACTAGATTGATCTTTCTTGCAATGGGAGAAGTGCTTAGCTTTGGGTTCAATCTTGCGGTGTCCTTTCCTAGTGACAGCAGGGGCAGCAAGGCATGTATTGTATTGTTGCCATCGAGGATAAAAATATGGGGTTTATATCATATTGCATGAGTTTATCCCTCTACATCATGTCATCTTTCTTAATGCATTACTCTGTTCTTCATGAACTTAATACTCTAGATGCATGCAGGAGTCGGTCGATGTGTGGAGTAATAGTAGTAGATGAAGAATCGTTTCGATCTACTTGTCACGGACATGATGCCTATATACATGATCATGCCTAGATAATCTCATAACAATGCACTTTTCTATCAATTGCTCGACAGTAATTTGTTCACCCACCGTAATACTTATGCTATCTTGAGAGAAGCCACTAGTGAAACCTATGGCCCCCGGGTCTATCTTTTGTCATATAAGTTTTCAATCTACTTTTATTTGCATCTTTTACTTTCCAATCTATATCATAAAAATACCAAAAATATTTATATTATCGTATTATCTCTATCAGATCTCACTTTTGCAAGTGGCCGTGAAGGGATTGACAACCCCTTTATTGCGTTGGTTGCGAGGTTCTTGTTTGTTTGTGTAGGTGCGTGGTACTTTTGAGGAGCCTCTTACTGGATTGATACCTTGGTTCTCAAAAACTGAGGGAAATACTTACGCTACTTTGCTACATCACCCTTTCCTCTTCAAGGAAAACCAACGCAGTGCTCAAGCGGTAGCAGGCCCCGCTGAGTTGATCAAACAAATCATCAATTCTTGGTAGTGGATACTTGTTCTTGATGGTGATGTCATTCAACTGTCGGTAGTCTACACACATCCGAAGACTGCCGTCCTTTATCCACGAATATAGGGGTGATTCCCAAGTTGAAGAGCTTGGATGGATCTATCCTTTCTACAGCATCTCATCGAGCTGTTTCTTTAACTCCGCCAGTTCTAATGAAGGCATCTGATAATGTTTCTTATATATCAGTGCAGTCCCGGGCACCAAGCCAATAGAAAACTCCAATTCTCTGTCTGGCCGCATTCCTGGCAATTCCTCCGGAAATACATCTGGATACTCACTGACCACGGGAATTGAATCCACTTCTTCGGCCACCGCTGAGAATACCATATCCTTCTTAGGTATAATTCTGCGTGCATAAAAACTTGTGATGCGACCTTCCTGATTTACCATGGTGACTTCTCTGGTCGCACAATTGATGCATACTTGGTATTGGGTCAACCAATTCATTCCCAGATTAATGTCCAATTTGTCAGATTCAATGACTATCAAAGTTGTTGGAAACTTGACTCCCTTTATCTCAATTTCCAAATTTTGGCAGACCAGTTTACTTCGGAGCACCGATCCTGGGGATTGTACCATCATAGTTTTGCCCATAATCGAGCGTAGGAATTTGTTTTGGGCAGCAAAACTCCACAAAATAAAAGAGTGGGAAGCCCCAGAATCAAATAAAACTACTGCAGGTATGCTATTAACAGGGAACATACCAATGACGACTTCCGGGTCTTCTTGGGCTTCATCGGCGGAGATATGATGGATTTGGCCTTGGATGGCCCTCGGGTCGGAATATGACTTCACATGGTTGACTTGTGGACGGTAGGAGGCTATTGGTTTGCCGTTCTTGGGACATTGTCTAGCTTAATGTCCGGTTTGTCCACAGCTGAAACAGGCGTTGTTGCGCTGGCAATCTTCATGTACCGGATTGGTTACAACATTCTTGACTTGAGTAGTGGTCTTGTTGACATTTTGCTGCTAGTTGGGTTTGTACTCCACCTGAGTCTGTTGCCATGTACGAGCCTTTTGCACTGGTTGCATATCCTTCTTAGGCTTGAATTTGCCCTTGTGGTCATTACTTGCGGGCCTGCTGTCGTGCATGAGCTTGTGTTCCCGTTCTACGATGAGGGCCTTGCTCACCAGAGTTTGGAAGTCCGAAAAATCGAACATGCTGAGAGTGCATCTGAGGTGCTGGTTCAGTCCACAAAGAAATCTGTCGACCTTCCTTTCTTTGGTGGCCACATCATAGAGAGAATAACGGGCCAAATGGTTGAATTTATTCAGGTACTCACTGACTGACATGCTTCCTTGAATAAGGGCGATGAATTCGCGCTTCTTGATATTCATAATTCCAGTGGGTATATGATACTTGCGGAAATAATCCTTGAATTTGGTCCACGTAATTTCCTCGTCTGCGGGCCACATAGCTTTAGCATTATCCCACCATATAGCGGCAACTCCTTCGAGATAATGTGTTGCAAATGGAACCTTGTTTCCTTCTTCAGTGTGAGAAATTTCTAGCTTCCTCTCAATGGTCCTCAACCAATCATCGGATTCCGATGGATCAATAGCTTGACTGAAACTGGGAGGCTTGGTCCTTTGAAAATCTGACAGCTTGGAGTAATGACCATTTTGATTTCCATTTTGTCCAACCATAACTTGCACCCTTTTCAGCATCTCCATCAGATCCTTATTTCTTCTTTCTTCAAACATTCGCATAATCTTCCCAGAGGAGGGTGGATGTGGCGATGGAGGTGGTGGTGGTGGTTGGTATGGCTCGAGGGAATGTCCTGCTTGCCGGGCGGAGCAACGAACAGGGACATCCTTAGCTTGGCTGCTGCTACCTCCCCATGTCATCCTATTATTTATTTTCCCAATAAAAGGCAACTGTGATGAGAAATATCCAAAAATGGGAAGAAAAGCGAGTGACAAAACCCAGAAAAACACGGCGAAAAGAAACCAAGGTGAATAAAAAGGTTCCAACATAATTATACATAGACTCAGCATAAAAGATAACATCATGACGGGCTCACTACCCTCATACATGAAACTAAACATCATGACGTGTATGACTACATACATACATCATACTCATGACAAAGATGATACTCTAGCGATCTACTGCTCGGCTGGTGCTGCTGCAGGATCCTCTCCTAAGCCGGACTCAGACCCTGAACTCATAGTGGAGACCTCTGGATTAAAAGAAACGCGATGATGCTGCCTCGAGGACTCTCCCTCAGAGACAGGTGCGGGACGGGATCTAAGCATAGGAGCTGCAGGAGTAGCGACAAGGGAAGACCACGCAGCAGGAGCACTACGAGGGGTCACTGCCAAAGGGTTGGTGGTACCCTGGGTGGTCACCGGGGTACTAGAAGTGGGAGGAACATATGGAGTGAAACCGACAGTGGGTAGAGGGTTCCTATTCCGAGCTGCAGCAAGGGCTATCCGAGCTCGGGTTAGCTCTCGAGCTAACTCATAGATCAAGAGATAAGTGGCAGTGATATAGCAAGAAAGTTGGCTAGAGGGGCGATCGCTCACCGGATCAATAAGAGGGAAGCGAATACGCCCATTCTCCTGCAGAGATGGGTAGTAGTAAAAACCTGGGTGGGTGTGCATGCGAACCTCATTGTACCGCAAGTCTACAAGAGCCTCGATAGCGGCAAACTGGACCACCTGAGATGGCGTAGAAGCAAAACCACCCTTAGAGGAACGAGTGTAAGTGTCTGAAGGTGAACTGTGGTGTAGAGTGACCTCATCATAATACTCATACAATGAACCGACCAGCTGCTCCCAATACACCTGATACACTAGATCAGCACCCTCTGGATAGAGTCGTCACACACGTTCTGAAGTAGGTGCGGCGATGTGTACGGAGCTAGATCCGGATGGTACAAGATCGGAACTGGTGCCATCTACACTCACAATCACCAGATTATTAGTAATAACAACAAATAAACATGCATGCAATGCAGCAATCAATTTCTATGACTACCGGCACTCAGACGCGACTATCTACCGTTCCACTAACGCACTAACGGTCTAGCGTGTCCTACAATCAGCGCGGCTCTGATACCAAGCGTTGTGGCACCCCGGCTCAGAGAAACCGGTTTACCTTGCATTGCCAGCCAAGAGATCAAGTCTTCTGGAAACACACAACAACATGGTATAGAAACAACCGCTTTATTGATACTAGCGGATACATAAGTCTGATATTACATTGAGATAAGAGGCCAAGCGGCACACACGGTGCAGCTGAACAGTATGTACATTATTTAATGAACATGAGGGGCCTCGACCATATCAACTACGCGTCTGCGGAATAACGACGAAGTGGAACTCCATAGTACAGGGACACCGACGTGGACATGATGCTAGACGCGGGATGCTCTCCGATCCGATCAGTCTTGCCTGAAAGCTGGCATGACACGCCAGGTCAGTACATTGAATGTACTTGCAAGCTCACAACAAACATAAGCACAATGGCAAACAGTATCATGACAATTAATCAGGTTAATGCAATGCAAGTGATACTACGGATGCAATGAAACCAACATGTGCACTGAGTCCCTCGGACTCGCTTACCGGACGGGTTACCACTGTAACCGAACGGTGATCATACCCGGATCACAACTGAAGCCATCCACTTACGATCATCACATGATCCACAAATCATCAGGAAACCAGTGCCAACAATAAATACTTAGTGTGCAAGATTAATTATAATTGTTGATCCATGGTGTGTGACTTACTACCGAGTTGTGTCCATGACCGAGGACGTGGATATCGATAGATTAAAATACACTCTACAGAGGTAGTGCACTTTACCCACACTACGGAACTCAAGGGCCTCGCACTCCCATTTTGGTGGACCAACGGAGTTCTGACGAAACCCTTCCCTTGCCATGACACTCTCCTGGCCACTCCAACCCACTCCCTCTCAGGGCTAAGTAATGGGTGGCCCCATGCCTACCAAAGGCATCTTCGGCCGCCGTCGTGGAAAAACGGTCCCAAACAGTGACAAGGTACCATAAAAACAACAGGAACACAAGGTTATGTCTGCTTACCGGGCCAGGTACCACACGCCCATAACCTTCCCTCGTTGGAGGCACTGGTAAGAAGCATGACAAAGGACCGAATCAAGACCCCCCATAAAGGTAAATGTGGTCGCACTGAAAAGAACCCGATTCAGAGGCACGATGACTTGATCAATGTTATATTCAAGTTAGATTATTGTCAGGTTTAACTTGAAAATAAACTCACTACAAGTCATACGATGCCATGATCATGCAAATATTCGATATGCTCAGTATACAACTCATAAGAATGGATCAACATCACAGAAATAACTTTCTTGCACTACTCATCAACAAAACTACTGATGCTACTACACTGGTTATTATCAAACCTCATTTTGAGTCATTTATCTTTTATATGAAAATTTTAATTATCAAAATAAACTACCATTATTTAACAAAGTACCTTCATTAAGCCAAAATCTTTACTCTACTTGATTAAACTACTGCATGCAATCGACCAGTGACTAAACCAATCATAACAAGCATGACAAAGTAACTAAGCATTAAATCATAATTATTTAACTATTTTAAATGCATGAAAATTAGCTCATATTCAAGTAGAAAATCATAGATATTGAGATGACACTATCCAAATGTTATTGTGGCTTGCCTTAGTGCAGAGGAGGTTCACACTCCTCCTAGATAGCTTCAAGACAAGTCTCTCCCTCCAAAAATATTTAAAAACCACAAAACAAAATATCAAGAACCACTCTGAAAACCACCAGAAATTCTAGGCAGCAAGCAAAATCCACACTTTGGTGTGATGCTAGAGTTTTCTGAAGCAAACCGAATGCAAAAAGAATCAACTCATTTGGACTTATAGGCTAGGAGATATTCATGGTCAAAGTTCTGGTCAAAATATTTGAATTAGTTTGAATTAACAAAAAACCAGGGGGTGAAGTCGAGGGCGTAAAGACAAAAGACGCATCCACTCGTACCACTTCGGGTGCGAGTGGAGGGGCTGACATTGGGCTCCACCAATCAGGAGAGAGGGGAGGGAGAGAGAAACAGAACGCGGTGGCGTTTCGCCGGAGTTCACGCCGGTGAGGAGAGGTTCTTGGGAAAAGCTGGAGGGATAGGATTGGATAGGGAGCTATGGCGCACCTTCCTGTACTCGTGGCACGACGAGAGACGACCGGAGCTGCTCACAATCAACCTCGCAAGTGATGGTGACGTTCGGGTCTTGCCGGAGAGGAAGAAGGCGACGACGAGGGGCTGTGCTAGGGGCTCGGCGGCTTCGGGGCGTCACCAGGGGGTCTCCAGGGACGCACCTAGGTGGTTGGTTGGGCTCCAGGACGTCGGGGATGGGGTGGCTAAGCTACGGGTGTCTCCGGCGAGTTCAGGTTGGGCACGGTGGCCAGAGGCCTGCCCGGCGGGGCTGCGGCTGTGCTGCGTGCTTGTGCTGGTTGGGTGGTGCTGTAGGTGGCTCTGGAACGGAGGGGAGGGCTCAATTTATAGCCGGAGGGGAAAGGGGGCACGTGTCACCGCCGGAGTTCTCCGGAAGACGGCGAGAGGAGACGAGGGGCGTCAGCGAGGGCGCAAGAGGCTCAGCAATCACGCGGAGGCTATCCACGCTCGCGGACGAGCACAGGAGGAGGGGGAGATGAAGACAGGGGCACGTGTGCACTGTGGCTTCTTGTAGAAATATGCCCTAGAGGCAATAATAAAGTTATTATTTATTTCCTTAATTAATGATAAATGTTTATTATTCATGCTAGAATTGTATTAACCGGAAACTTAGTACATGTGTGAATACATAGACAAAATCTATAGTCCCTAGTGTGCCTCTACTTGACTAGCTTGTTAATCAAAGATGGTTATGTTTCCTAACCATAGACATGTGTTGTGATTTGATGAACGGGATCACATCATTAGGAGAATGATGTGATGGACATGACCCATCCGTTAGTTTAGCATTATGATCGTGTTAGTTTCATTGCTAGTGCTTTCTTCATGACTTATACAAGTTCCTCAAACTATGAGATTATGCAACTCCCGAATACCGGAGGAACACTTTGTGTGCTACCAAATGTCACAATGTAAAAGGGTGATTATAAAGGTGCTCTACAAGTGTCTCCGAAGGTGTTTGTTGGTTTGGCATAGATCGAGATTAGGAGTTGTCACTCCATGTTTCGGAGACGTATCTCTGGGCCCTCTCGGTAATACTCATCACTATAAGCCTTGCAAGCATTGTGACTAATGAGTTAGTTGCAGGATGAAGTATTACGGAATGAGTAAAGAGACTTGTCGGTAACGATATTGAACTAGGTATTGAGATACCAACGATCGAATCTCGGGCAAGTAACATACCGATGACAAAGGGAACAACGTATGTTGTTATGCGGTTTGACCGATAAAGATCTTCATAGAATATGTAGGAACCAATATGAGCATCCAGGTTCCGCTATTGGTTATTGACCGGAGACGTGTCTCGGTCATGTCTACATAGTTCTTGTACCCGTAGTGTCCGCACGCTTAACGTTCAATGACGATTGGTATTATGAGTTTATGTGTTTTGATGTACCAAAGGTAGTTCAGAGTTCCGGATGTCTTCACGGACATGACGAGGAGTCTTGAAATGGTCGATACATAAAGATTGATATATTGGAAGCCTATGTTTGGACATCGGAATGGTTCCGGGTGAGTTCGGGCATATACCGGAGTACTGGGAGGTTATCGGAACCCCCCGGGAAGTATATGGGCCTTATTGGGCCATACTGGGAGAGAGGAGGAGGTGGCTAGGTG
>NC_041383.1:454383874-454402433 GCF_002162155.2 Triticum dicoccoides
TCCTCCCTCTCCCCCCTTCCTTCTCTCCTAGTCCAACTAGGGAAGGGGGGATCCTACTCCCGGTGGGAGTAGGACTCCTCCAGGGCGCACCATAGAGGGCCGGCCCTCCCCCCTCCTCCACTCCTTTATATACAGGGAGGGGGGCACCCCATAGACACAAGTTGACATTGTTTAGCCGTGTGCGGTGCCCCCCTCCTCAGTTACACACCTGAATCATATCGTCGTAGTGCTTAGGCGAAGCCCTGCGCCCGTAACTTCATCATCACTGTCACCACGCCGTCGTGCTGACGTAACTCTCCCTCGGACTCAACTGGATCAAGAGTACGAGGGACGTCCCCGAGCTGAACGTGTGCTGATCGTGGAGGTGTTGTACGTTCGGTAATAAGATCAGTCGGATCGTGAAGACGTACGACTACATCAATCGCGTTGTCATAACGCTTCCGCTTTCGGTCTACGAGGGTACATAGACACACTCTCCCCTCTCGTTGCTATGCATAACCTAGATAGATCTTGCATGATCGTAGGAATTTTTTTGAAATTACTGCTTTCCCCAACACTTTTAGCCGTGGTGCGCCCATGCTAGTTGCGGCATCTCCGGCGTCGGCGAGCGCCAGGGAGAGGTCAAGGGCGATGAGACGAAGGTGGTGGCGCGGGGCGGCAGTCATCGGCGAGCTCTGGCTCGGGCACACGCCGAACAGAGGCACCGGCGCGACGCAGAGCGTGTCGAACGCATGCCAGGCCCCGTGTCCACACGCGATCACCGCCCTGGCATGGCCAAAACGACGCCCAAACGCTGCCAAACCTTGTCTAGGCTAAATTCCACGCAGTGATTAGTCCAGGAAAGGTGAGGACTCGAACCCAGGCCGACAAGAAGTGACTCTATTAGCTCCAAAAGATTAAGGGAAAATGCACTTGCTGTACAAAGTGCATTTTTGGGCCAGAAAGGAAAAGATTTTCTGTATCAAAAATATTACAAAAAGTCATGCAATATTTTTACTCAAGGAGGTGGGCCAAGGTTCAAAGAAAATTCAGGAATTGTCTCAGGATTTTTGGAGCTATAAAAATTGGGGTTGCTTTGGAGCTCTAATTTTCTGAAATGAGCTTTCAGAAAGAACATGAATATTTTCACTTATGAAAAATATACAATGGGCCATTCTAGGGTTTTAGAGAGAAATTGAGTTGGATGAGAGGTAGATGGGTCACTTGGGTGAAAGTCAAGGGCATGCCCAAGTGACAAGTCCATTTGAATTGATTCCAAAAACTCAAATCCAAGGCAAAGGCAAATCAAATCCGGAAAAAGAGAGAAGGCAAAAACTAGGCTGTCACAAATATTAGCTTGGGCTGCCTTGGGAATCCCCAAGCTTGAGATTTTGTGTCTCCTTAATTCCTCTTATTTCACGGTTTCCCTAAATCTCAAAAACTGCATCCACACAAAACTCAACAAGAACTCATGAGATAAGTTAGTATAAGTCATTGCAAAACCTTATCATTCTGTATTGTAGCAAATCACTAAAATTATTATTCAACATTGCATACTAAACACCTCTGCATATTTAATACTCCTATCCTCAAATATAATCATTAAACAAGCAAACATATGCAAACAATGCAAACATAACAGCAATCTGCCAAAACAGTACAATCTGTAAAGAATGCAAGATTCATCATACTTCCCTAACCAAAACTTATGAGAAAAATAGTACAATGTAGAAACTTTATCAGAGATTATTTTACAAAAAGTTTCAACAATTTATCATATTCTGACTTTTCTAGGGAATTTTTGCAACAGGGATAAACTTTCTGTTTTGAAACAGCAACATGTATACTTGCAAAATAAGCATGGCACAAGCTATCATTGCCACTTTTATTGAAATAAAAGATGCAAAACATTATTCTAATAAAATAAATCAAATACTAACAAAATAAATTGATGCTCCAAGCAAAACACATATCATGTGACGAATGAAAACATAGCTCCAAGTGAGGTTACTGATAATGTTGGAGACGAAAGAGGGATGCCTTCCGGGGCATCCCCAAGCTTAGTTGCTTGGATATTCCTTGAATATTACCTTGGGTGTGCCTTGGGAATCCCCAATCTTAGGGTATTGTCACTCCTTATTCTCCTCATATCGACATCTCAGCCAAAACTTGAAAACTTCAATCACACAAAACTTATCGGAACTTTGTGAGATAGGTTAGTATGATAAAGAGCAAAGAATTTCACTTTTGGTACTGTCAAAGACAAGATTCATAATTATTTCAACACAATGCCTACTGTGGCATATCATTTCTACAATTTATATTGAGCAATATAAGACATAGAAACAAGGAAACAAGCAAATTATGCATTGAAAACAGAATCTGTCAAAAACAGAACAGTCTGTAGTAATCTGTACTCAAACCATGCTTCTGCTACTCCAAAAATTATGAAACAAATATGAACACGTGATAAATTTGTATATTAATTTTTTGCAAAAATAATCAACTCAAAAGAACTCTCCTGTTAAAAATTAGAGCTATTTTCGTGAGCGCAAAAGTTTCTGTTTTTCAGCAAGATCAAATCAACTATCACCCAACATGATCCCAAAGGCTTTACTTGGCACTTTATTGAAACAAGAGCAATAAAACATTATTACTACAGTATCATAATCATGTGAACACACAAAAACAGTAGGTAAAAGTGTTGGGTTGTGTCCCAACAAGCGCTTTTCTTTAATGCCTTTTAGCTAGGCATGATGAGTTCAATGATGCTCGCATAAAGGATAAGAGTTGAAACACAAAGAGGGCATCATGAAGCACATGACAAGCACATTTAAGTATAACCCACTCCCTATGCATAGGGATTTTGTGAGCAAACAAGTTATGGGAGCAAGAATCAACTAGCATAGGAAGGCAAAACAAGCAAAACTTCAAGATTTTCAACACATAGAGAGATAACTTGATATTGTTGCAATACGTAAAAGCATAAGTTCCTATCTCATAATAATTTTCAGTAGGATCATGAATGAATTCAACAATATAACTATCACATAAATCATTCTTTTCATGATGCATGAACATAGAAATTTTATTACTCTCCACATAAGCAAATTTATTCTCATGAAAGTAGTGGGAGCAAACTCAACGAAATAACTATCATGAGAGTGAAAATTAAAATCATGATGACAAGTTTCATGGTTATCATTATTTTTATAGCATACATGTCATCACCATAATCATCATAGATAGGAGACATCCTTTCATCATAATAAAAAAATCATCAAAACTTGGGGGAGTAAAAATCATCTTCATCAAACATAGCATCCCCAAGATTGTAGCTTTGCATATCATTAACATCATGGATATTCAAAGAATTAATACTAGCAACATTGAAATCATGCTCATCATTTATGCCAATCATTTTATTAAATTCTTCTTCTATCAATTGAGCACAACTTTCTGATCCATCATTTTCAAGAAAGATATTATAAAGATGATCAATAATATGATGCAACCTTAATTCCATTTTTTGTAGTTTTCTTTTATAAACCAAACTAGTGATAAAACACGAAACTAAAAGATTCGATTGCAAGATCTAAAGATATACCTTCATGCATTCACCTCCCCGGCAACGGCGCCAGAAAAGAGCTTGATGTCTACTACGCAACTTTATTCTTTAGACACGTGTTGGGCCTCCAAGCGCAGAGTTTTGTAAGACACTAGCAATTTTCCCTCAAGTGGATGACCTAAGGCTTATCAATCCGTGAGAGGTGTAGGATGAAGATGGTCTCTCTCAAACGACCCTGCAATCAAATACAAGAAATCTCTTGTGTCCCCAACACACCCAATACAATGGAAAATTGTATAGGTGCAACAGTTCGGCGAAGAGATGGTGATAAAAGTGTAGTGTGGATAGTAGATATGAGTTTTTGTAGTGCGAATAGTAAAAAACAGCAAGGTAGTAAATAGTAAAATGGAGCACAAACAGTATTGCAATAATGGAAAACAAGGCCTAGGGTCCGTACTTTCGCTAGTGCAATCTCTCAACAGTGCTAATTTAATTGGATCATATAACCATCCTTCAAAGTGCGATGAAGAATCACTCCAAAGTTCCTATCTAGCGGAGATCATAAGATGGAATTGTTTGTAGGGTATGAAACCACCTCAAAGCTATTCTTTCCGTTCCATCTATTCAAGAGTTCATACTAAAATAACACAAAGCTATTCTTTCCGTTCGATCTATCCTAGAGTTCGTACTAAAATAACACCAAAGCAAATTAAGATTTATAATATTCAAACCAACACAAAGAACTTCAAAGAGTGCCCCAAGATTTCTACCGGAGAAACAAAGACAAGAACGTGCATCAACCCCTACGCATAGATTACCCCAATGTCACCTCGGGAATCCGCGAGTTGAGTGCCAAAACATATATCAAGTGAATCAATATGATACCCCATTGTCACCACGAGTACTCAATTGCAAGACATATATCAAGTGTTCTCAAATCCATCAAAGTATTCAATCCGATAACAACGAAATCTCAAAGGGAAAAACTCAATTCATCACAACAAGATAGAGAGGGGAAAACACTATATGATCCGACTATATTAACAAAGCTCGCGATACATCAAGATCGTGACATCTCAAGAACACGAGAGAGAGAGAGAGAGACAGACAGATAGAGAGAGAGAGAGAGATTAAACACATAGCTACTGGTACAAACCCTCAGCCCTGAGGGTGGACTACTCCCTCCTCATCGTGGTGGCTGCCGGGACGATGAAGATGGCCACCGGTGATGATTCCCCCTTCGGCAGGGTGCCGGAATGGGGTCTAGATTGGGTCTCGTGGATACAGAGGCCTTGCGGCGGCAGAACTTCTGATCTAGGTTTACCCCGAAGGGTTTTGGAATATTTGGGAATTTATAGTGCAAAGAGGGGGTGCAGGAGGCCACCGAGGTGAGCACAACCCACCTGAGCGTGCCAGGGTCTGGTCCATAAAAAATCTACAAAAAGTTACGCGGTGTTTGGACTCCATTTGATATTGATTTCCTGAGATGTAAAAAACAAGCAAAAAAACAGCAACTGGCATTGGGCACTGGGTTAATAGGTTAGTCCCAAAAAATGATATAAAGTTGCTATAAAATGATTGTAAAACATCCAAGAATGATAATATATTAGCATGAATACTTCATAAATTATAGATACGTTGGAGATATATCACCCCTCTATGCAGCGGTGTAACACCTCTTCTCCCCGTTGTAATCTCTACTTAAACATGGTGCTTAATGCTACATATTATTATCCAATGATGTGTTACCATCCTATGATGTTTCAGTAGATCTGTTTTCTCCTCCGTGTCACGCAAGCTTGTGGGATTCCCGTTGTAGGGTGTTGCAATACGTTCATGATTCACTTATGGTGGGTGGCGAGAGTGACAGTTGCTTATACCCGAGTAAGGGGGTTGTTGCGTATGGGAGTGAAGAGGACTTGATACTTAATTCTATGGTTGGGTTTTACCTTAGCGATCTTTGGTACTTCCGGATGGTTGCTAGAGTTCCAATCATATGTGCCCATGGTATAGATAGAATGTTAGCTCACGCCTCTCCGTTATATAAAAATTTAAAAATGATTACCAGTCTAGTTATCGATTGCCTACGGAGAAAATATTTCTCTTGTGTTATAAAAATCTTTCTCCTAAACAACTAACTATATTATCTTGCAAAGTACTCCTAGTTTTATTCTTGCAAAGTAGTTCTAGCATCACACCTACTATCGTGGAATTAACACGTCAGATGTCCTCATGAAAGGACTTAGTCGTGGAGCCATCGCGGCGGGTTAGCTTGAAGGGGTTAAACCGGACAAGGGACACGAGAGTTTTATACTAGTTCGGCCCCTTCGATGAAGGTAAAATCCTACGTCTAGTTGTGATGGAACTGATTGGGTTTCGATGACCAGGGAGCAAATATGCTTTGCCTGGGTCTCGAGTTGTTGTTTCTCGTCCCTGAACCGCCGCCGGGTCATCCCTTTATATACACAGGTTGACGCCCGGCCGGTTTACAGAGTCCAGAGGCCGGCTCATACAAGTGTCCGGCTCGGTCTCCCCTTTCCTAACTTACGATACAAGTTACACAATCATAGTGGTTTACAACTATGGGCCCTAATCCGCCTTTGGGCTGTGGGCCTCTAAGCTTCATTAGTAAAGCGCCATCTTCTGGGTCTTACGGGCTTCAATGTAGTTGAAGGTGAACCGGCCCCTCCTGGGCGGTTTACCCTTAGTAGTTATATCCCCAACATTAGGCCCCAGATTGATTTGAACCAGTTCATGTCAATCTTTAATACTTAGAAATTCCGTGAACATCTTCTTACATTTCTCGTAAACCGCCATGATGTCTTCTCCTATAAACTTTTGTTAAACCATCGTGACGTCATCCTATGGACACAGCAGCGGATTGTCATGACGTCATCTCTGTATAAAAAGATAAAAAAGATTCCCTTTATTAATTGCTCCTGAAGATCGAGGCGACAGCCGCATCCTCTTTTGTCGCTTTAGGCCCCTTGATTTTCGCGCCTGCTGTTTTATCCTCTTGGCTTTATAAATAGGGTCGGGGGGTCTTTCCATTTTCCCCCCTTACCTCTCGTCTTCCTCCTCGTGACCCAAAGAACTCGAGCGCCGCCGCCGCCGTCGATCCTCGAACTTGCACCGACTAGGCCACTGCATCACCCTGTTCGTACCAGAGCTCCTGCTATACCCCTCCGCTGTTGTGTGGCCCTGGTAAGCCTTCTTCCTGTAACCCTAGATCTCTATTAGAGTTTCCTGTTCTTCTGTGTTCGTCGCCGTTCGTCAGTGCTTTTCCGCCCTTCTCTTAGCCTCTTTACTGAATCTTAGTTAGGTCTGATTGAGGTAGATCCATAGTTTTAATATGCCGTACCACAACATCTTGTTGTTCCTAGGCAAAACTCCATCTGGACCTTCTCCGTTCCTCTTAGTGCCATTGTAGGGCTCAGAAAAAATTTCTTTATTAAACCATGGTTGATCCAAAATTATACTGCCACATTGTGAAACCTGTTTCTGTAACACTTAGTAGATTTCAGCTCTGCCTTTTCTCCTTAAGGGCGGTTTAACCTTTAGTAGTTGATAACTCGCCATATACCATTAGCCCTCACTTAAACTGCCTTCTTGACCTGAGTAATAATTTCCGGTTTAGCTCACATATATGCCTTGGCCAAATTTCCTGGTTTAACACCGAGTAATGTACATCAACCTTCAATCGTAAACCGGCTTTCATTTTTCCTTTTACAGTTTTGTTTTCCAAGATGACCAAGCAATTCTCCGCTTGCAACTGGGTTCCTTCCCGGATCACAGAAACACAAATTAATGGATATGTTGTAACTGGCGCTTTAGCCTCAAAAAATGTCCTTCATTGGTGAGCCCTTGGCCCTGAGTGCCCTCCTGAGCCTCAAGATGGAGAAGTGATTGTTTTTATGTAGCACGTAGACCGGGGATTCAACCCGCCCGGATCAAAAAAAATTCCGGGATGTCCTTGCTAGCTTTCAATTCCATCCACAGGATATTGGACCGAATTATGTGTCCAACATATGCAACTTTCAAGTATTCTGTGAAGTTTACCTTCAAGAAGAACCATCTGTTGAGCTCTTCCCGGACTTTTTCCATTTAAACCGCCGAACTGAGTTCTCTGATGGTCCCAACACGAAACTTGGTGGGGTATCAATCCAGAAGAGGAAAGAAGTTGATTTCCCTCATGCAAAACACCACAGTCATCCGAAAGACTGGAACCAAACATGGTTTTATTGTCAAAATACTGCCCCTGCTGGAGAAAATCCTTTGCCGGGTTACCGCGCTTACCGGCTTAGCGATGGCCACCCATTACCTCAACGACTAACTACCAGAGAACAACAAGCTTATGCACCTCAACTCGCCAAGCTCCGGGCTCTCCTAGCCAACGGTTTGACTGGTGTTGACCTTGTTCGCTGCTGGGTTTCGTGGCATATCCTACCTTTAAGCCGCCGCTCCGGATTAATGCATGAATATACCGGCGACGCCAAGGATCCTCAACGGTTTAATGAAATAGAAATGACTGATGATGAAGTCACTCAAAGTGTGAAGAAGATGCTTGATGAACCGATCGCCGCATGCAGCCAAATTGGGCTGCTCCCTTTTTAGGCCTCCAACAAACCGCCAGCGGTAAAAATTCTAACAGGTCCAGCACCTCTTGGCGTGCTTGCTCATTGTCCGCTTCAACATAATTCGCAACCTGTGGTAAGTCATGACGAATATCACTTGGGAGGACGGCCTCTGCCCCGTAAACCATGAAGAAGGGTGTATAACCCGTAGATCGGTTTGGTGTGGTGTTTATACTCCATAACACAGATGGTAATTCTTCCAGCCAACAACCCGGCGTCCGCTTCAAAGGAACCATAAGCCGGGGCTTGATACCCTTCAAGATTTCTTGATTAGCTCTCTCCGCTTGACCATTAGACTGGGGGTGAGCCACGGACGCTACATCAAGCCTGATGTGCTCTCGTTGACAAAATTCCTCCATCTCACCTTTAGAAAGGTTCGTGCCATTATCTGTGATGATGCTGTGTGGAAAGCCAAAACGGAAGATGATCTTTTTGAGAAATTGAACCGCCGTGGCTGCATCACACTTGCTGACAGGCTCCGCTTCAACCCATTTAGTGAACTTGCCAACCGCCACCAACAAGTGGGTCTTCTTATCCTTAGAGCGCTTAAAAGGTCCCACCATATCAAGCCCCCAAGTAGCAAACGGCCAAGTGATAGGAATCATCCGTAGCTCTTGAGCCGGAACATGAGCTCGGCGTGAAAACTTCTGACAAACGTCACACCGTTTTAACAGATCCTCCGCATCAGCATGAGCTATCAACTAATAAAACCCATGATGAAAAGCTTTAGCCACCAGGGATTTTGAACCGGCATGGTGACCACAGTCCCCTTCATGGATTTCACGTAGAATCTCTTGCCCTTCTTCAGGAGAAACACAACGTTGGAATACACCTGAAATACTGCAACGGTGTAACTCACCATTGTGAATAACCATGGACTTGGATCGCCCGATTATCTATCTGGCTAAAACCTCATCATTTGGTAGCTCGCCCCGGTTCATATACGCCAAATATGGAACCGTCCAATCCAAAATTACATGTAAAGCGGCTACCAACTGGGCCTCCAGATAAGGAACAGCTAAATCCTCCTGTGTAGGCAACTTAACAGACGGGTTATGCAAGATATCTAAAAAGGTATTGGGTGGCACCGGTTTACGCTGAGATCCCAGCCGGCTTAAAGCATCTGCTGCTTCATTTTTGCGCCTATCAATGTGCTCAACCTGATAACCTTTAAACTGACCAGCCACAATATCCACTTCTCGTCGGTAAGACGCCATGAGGGGATCCTTAGAATCCCAAGTACCAGAAACTTTCTGAGCCACCAGATCAGAATCTCCAAAACAGCGGACCCGGCTTAAGTTCATTTCCTTGGCCACACAGAGACCATGGAGTAAGGCCTCGTACTCAGCTGCATTGTTAGTACAAGGAAACATTAAGCGGAGAGCATAACAAATTTTATCACCTCGAGGGGAAGTAAGGACAACTCCAGCCCCCGAGCCTTCCAATTGCCTGGATCCATCAAAGTGAATAGTCCAGTATGTATTATCCGGTTTGTCCTCTGGTGCCTGTAACTCGGTCCAGTCATTGATGAAGTCAACAAGCGCCTGAGATTTGATGGTCGTTCGAGGAATATACTTTAACCCATGTGGACCAAGCTCAATTGCCCACTTTGCAACCCGGCCAGTGGCTTCCCTATTCTGAACTATATCACCCAAAGGAGCAGAACTAACCACTGTGATGGGATGGCCTAAAAAGTATTGCTTGAGCTTCCGACTTGCCATAAAAATGCCATACACCAGCTTCTGCCAATGCGGATATCGTTGTTTTGACTCGATCAGTACTTCGCTAATATAGTAAACTGGCCGTTGGACCGGATATTCCTTCCCAGCCTCCTTACGCTCAACCACAATTGCCACACTGACCGCACGGGCATTAGCAGCCACGTACAATAACAAAGGCTCCTTATCAACCGGAGCAGCAAGGACCGGCGGTTCAGCCAACTGCCGCTTCAAGTCCTCGAATGCCGCATTAGCTGCGTCACTCCTGACGAAATCGTCTGTCTTCTTCAACATTGGTACAAAGGAATCGCCTTCTCTCCCAAACGGCGGATAAACCGGCTGAGGGCTGCAATTCGACCCGCCAGACGCTAAACATCATTGATACACCTCGGTTTAGCCAAGGATGTGACCGCTTTGATCTTTTCCGGATTGGCCTCAATACCTCTGTTAGACACTAGGAAGCCCAAGAGCTTGTCTGCCAGAACACCAAAAACGCACTTGTTCGGATTGAGCATCATTTTATAAACCCGAAGATTGTCAAACGTCTCCTTGAGGTCATCCATCAAGGTCTCCTTCTTCCTGGATTTTACCACAATGTCATCTATGTAGGCATGAACATTGCGCCCAATCTGAGTGTGAAGACAATTTTGCACACAACACTGATAAGTTGCCTGGGCACTCTTGAGCCCAAAGGGCATAGAAACATAGCAGAAGGCTCCAAAAAGAGTGATGAAGGTTGTCTTCTCCTGGTCCTTAACTGCCATTTTGATCTAATGATAACCTGAATAAGCATCCAAGAAACTCAGGCGCTCACAACCCGCCGCCGTGTCAATGATCTAATCAATACGCGGGAGAGCAAAAGGATCTGCCGGACAAGCCTTGTTCAAATCTGTGTAGTCCACACACATGCGCCAAGTGCCGTTTTTCTTAAGAACGAGCACCAGATTCGCCAACCACTCAGGGTGAAATACTTCGACGATAAACCCGGCAGCCAACAGTCGGGCTACCTCCTCGCCAATGGCCTTGCGTCTTTCCTCGTTAAAGCGGCGAAGAAACTGCTTGACCGGTTTAAACTTGGGATCAATATTGAGAGTGTGCTCAGCGAGTTCCCTCAGTACACCTGGCATGTCAGAAGGCATCCATGCAAAAATGTCCCGGTTCTCACGGATGAACTCGATGAGCGCGCTTTCCTATTTTGGATCCAAATTGGTGCTGATGCTAAACTGTTTGGATGAATCGCCAGGAACAAAATCAACAAGTTTAGTCTCATCAGCCGGTTTGAAATTCAGGGTCGGGTCATGCTCAATGGTGGGCTTCTTCAGAGGGGTCATGTCTGCCGGATCAACATTGTCCTTATAGAACTTCAGCTCCTCTGTAGCACAAACCGACTCAGCATAGGCCGCATCATCCTCCTCGCAATCCAAAGCGATCTTTCGACTTCCGTGTACTGTGATGGTCCCCTTATGACCCAGCATTTTGGGCTGTAAATAGATATAGCAGGGCCTCGCCATGAATTTTGCGTAAGCCGGCCGTCCAAACAGTGCGTGATATGGGCTCTGGATTTTCACCACTTCAAAGGTCAATGTTTCAGACCTGGAATCATGCTCATCTTCGAACACAACCTCCAAAGCAATTTTTCCAACAGGATATGCCGATTTATCTGGTACTACACCATGAAAAACAGTGTTTGACGGTTTAAGACTCTTGTCTGTCAACCCCATGCGACGGAAGGTTTCATAGTACAGGATGTTGATACCGCTCCCTCCATCCATCAGAACTTTGGTAAATTTATAACCTCCCACCTGAGCTGCCACCACCAAAGCTAGATGACCCGGATTGTCAACCCGGGGCGGATGATCCTCTCTGCTCCACACAATGGGCTGCTCGGACCACCGCAAATAACGTGGCACTGTCGGTTCAACAGCATTAACTACCCTCTTGTGAAGCTTCTGATCACGCTTGCATAGACTGGTAGTGAACACATGATACTGCCCACCATTCAACTGCTTTGGGTGACTTTGATAACCTGACTGTTGCTGATTCCCTTGATTATTCTGTTGGTTATTACCACCTTGGTTGTTCTGGTTGTCCTGCTTATTCTGAAATCCAGAGTTTGAACCGCCACCACCATGAAAACCTAGACCTGAACCGCCCGACGGACCCTGATCATACCGGAAGAGATCAGAGTTCTTGAACTCCTTCATAATATAACAATCTTTCCAAAGATGTGTGGCAGGGGCCTCCTTGGTCCCATGCTTTGGGCAGGGCTGGTTTAACAGATGCTCCAGATTCATACCTCCACCGGGCTGGGGCGGTTTACCTTTACGGCGCTGCATATTGGTGTTAGCCACAAGATCTGAATTATCTGCTTTGCGCTTACCATTATTCCCATGGCCCCTTGGTTGTGATGTTGTCCCTTCGCACCGCCGTTCTTCTTTCCCTTCTCTGGTTTCTCCTCATCAGAATCGGGATCCTTGGTATTATCAGAATCGGCATATTTAACCAAGGCTGTCATAAGTGTTCCCATGTCATTGCAGTGGCGCTTAAGCCGCCCCAACTTCATCTTTAGTGACTTAAACCGGCAATTACGCTCCAGCATTATGATTGCTTGGCCAGCATTGATCCGGTCTGACGAATGTAAAACTTCTGAAACCCGGCGCACCCAATGAGTTGTTGACTCGTTCTCCCCTTGAACACAGGCATCCAGATCCACAATGGACATAGGCTGTTTGCACGTATCTTTGAAATTGGCTATAAACCGGGCCTTCAACTGGTTCCATGACTCGACGGAGTTGGCTGGTAGGTTTTTCAACCAAGTATGGGTTGTCCCTTCCAACATCATCGTGAAGTACTTTGTGCAGGCCGCTTCATCCACATCCAGCATCTCCATTGCCATCTCATAACTTTCCACCCATGCCTCAGGTGGCTGATCAGCGGTGTAATTAGGCACCTTACATGGACCCTTGAAATCCTTCGGCAGTCGCAATTACGGAGAGCCGGAATGAGACACGCCACTCCCCAAGAACTGAAAGCAAGCCCGGTGCCTCGGTCTACTGACGCCGCTGGCTGAACCAGGGCGGGTTGATAACGACCCGCATATTGTGCTACTAAAGCGGCCTCCCTTCGTGCTCTGCTATTATCCACCACGTCCTGAGCATTTGCCTCGCCATGCGCCGGATTGGGTCCTTGAGGGGCATTACGGCGCCGCGCACTGCTACACACCTCCGGCTCATCTATGTGCCTGTAAGAGTAGGGATCGGATTGTATGGCGAAAGGAAGAGTATCACGGTTCAATCGATTACAGAGAGTACACGAATTGGGGATCGGTAGCTAGGGTTCTTGAGTGAGAGGGAAAAGGGAATCGATGCCGCCGTGCCTCCTGATCCACTGGATGGCGCAGCCAGGTGCGGACGGCTGCATAATTAGGCGCTGCGGGTACGGGGCCTCACTAGGTCCACTCCGGCCCAGTGTTGCGTGGGTTGGGCCTCCGAGCCCGTGGCAGCTGCTTGGCCATCGGCGAGTCCTGCGAACCACTGGCGTGTGGGTCCGTCGGGTTGGTGGCCGTCGTGGGGACATTGACATCGCCTCCTCCTTGGGATGAGGCTTGCCCCCAAGCCTGTGCTCCAGGGAAACGGGCCTGCAGGGCCACTCTTTCTTCCCAAGTGTCCGCCAATGCCGTTGGGTCAGACCAACGTATCAGGACTTGCTCCACCAGGGCACCATTCTTGCGACGCCACCGTTGTTGCAGAACTGACACTGGCACGACAGGAATGTTAGTAGGTTGGGGAAGATCAGCTGAGGATTGCGTACCGGGCCGAAGGCAGCGATGAAGCTGGGACACGTGGAACACAGGATGGACTTGATAGTGTGCTGGCAGCTCCAGTTTGTAAGCTGCATCGCTGATCTTGCTGATGATAGGGTATGGTCCAAAGTACTTGAAGGATAGCTTGTGGCTGGCTCTCCTTGCCACTGATGTTTGAATATACGGTTGGAGTTTCTAGAACACCAGCTCGCCCACCTCGAAGACGCGCGGCGATCTGCTTTTGTCAGCCTGCGCCTTCATGTGCTGTTGCGCGCGGTGCAAGTGTTGTTGCAGTAAGTCCTGGATCACCGCTCTTTCTTCCAGCCAAGAGTGGAGGGCTAGGACAGTGCAGTCTGTCGCTGGCGCCAGGCCCCACTGCCGCGGCTCATATCCAAACATAGCTTTGAAGGGCGACATGCCAATGCTGGAATGATAGGTTGAATTGTACCAGAATTGAGCTAATGGTATCCAGTGGCTCCAGCGTCTTGGGCAAGCGTGGACAAAGCAACGCAGATATGTCTCAACGCATTGATTCACTCTCTCCATTTGCCCGTCCGTCTGTGGATGGTTAGCTGAGCTCATCCTCAAATCTGTGCCGACGTATTTGAAGAGTTCACGCCAGAAGTGACTCGTGAATACGGGGTCTCGATCGAACACAATGGAGCCAGGGAAGCCATGGATGCTATAGATACTAGACATGTAGAGGAGCGCCACCTTGGACGCCGTGTACGGGTGCGCCAGCGGCAGAAAGTGAGCGAATTTGGTCCTTTTGTCGACCACCACCCAAAGACAGTTAAATTTCCCCGACTGTGGCAACCCATCGATGAAGTCCATTGTGATCATGTCCCACGGCTGTTTTGGAATGGGCAAGGGTTTCAAGAGACCGGGTGATGCTGATCGATCAAGTTTTGACTGCTGGCAGATCTGACAGCAACGCACATATTGTAACACGTGTGCCTTCATCTTGGGCCAAGCTAACAGTCGGCGAATGCGCCGTAAGGTTGCAGGGAAACCACTGTGCCCCCCGACTGGACTGTCATGGAAGGCCGAGACAATCTGTTGCTGCAATGCAGTCAAGCCGCCCAGCCATATCCTGCCGCGGAAGTACAGAATCCCCTTTTGCAAAGTGAATCGCTATTTGGGATCTTCTCGAAGAGCCAGTTGCTGCAGTAATTTTTGAGCTTGCAGGTTGCAATTGTAGCTTGCTATCACATCATCCAGCCAGCTGGGTTGACACACAGAGACGTCAAACAACAGTTCTGGGGTCTGAGAGCGTGATAGTGCATCCGCTGCGGTGTTGTCTGGGCCCTTCTTATACTTGATCGTGTATCGGAGCCCCAACAGTTTGGTGAATGCTCTCTGCTGCCAAGGAGTTGTCAGGCGTTGTTCTTCGAGATGGATGAGGCTTTTCTGATCTGTGAAAATGACGAACTCGCTGTGTTGCAAATAAGGTCGCCATTGATCGACTGCTACCACAACAGCCAGATACTCCTTCTCATAAGTTGACAGGCCTTGGTAGCGCGGGCTCAGACTCTTGCTCATAAACGCAATGGGGTGCCCCTCCTGCTGCAAGACTGCTCCTATCCCTTTCTCGCATGCATCAGTCTCAATCGTAAATGTTTTACTGAAATCTGGCAGCGCCAAAACTGGAGCTGTGACCAGCTGTTGTTTGAGCAGCTCAAAAGCTTGATTTGTGTCCTCCGTCCAAACGAAGGGTGTGCCTTTATTCAAGAGGTTGAAGAGAGGGCGTGCGATGATCCCAAAACCGCGGACAAATCTGCGGTAGTACCCTGCGAGACCCAAGAACCTGCGTACTTGTTTTGCGTCCATTGGCTTCGGCCATGCCTCCACGGCCATGATCTTGGTTGGTTCTGTGGCTACGCCTTGGCTGCTGATGACGTGGCCTGAGTAAGACAATTGCTACTGCCCAAATTCACACTTGGACCGCTTCACTTTCCATTGATCGTGACGCAGAAGCTCAAGGACCTGTCTGAGGTGCGCCACGTGATCTTCCCAGGTCTTGCTGAATACAAGAATATCATCGAAGAATAGCAGAACGCAATGCCGCAGGAGGGGATGCATTGTTTCTGTCATTGCACCGTTGAAGGTACCTGGCCCCCCTGCTAGCCCGAACGAAAGCACTTTGAACTCATACTGGCCGGAATGGGTCTGAAAGGCCGTTTTGAATTCCTCCCCCTCTGCTAACTGAATCTGGTGATAGCCCGCGCGTAGGTCCAACTTAGAGAACCAGCGCGCGTCGTGCAGCTCATCGAGCAGCTCTTCTATGACTGGCACTGGGAATTTGCTGACGCGTGTCATGGCATTCAGATGTCTGTAGTCCATGCAGAGCCTCCAGGTCCCGTCTTTCTTTTTGACTAGAATGACCGGTGACGAGAAGGTACTGTGGCTGCGCTGGATCACTCCCGACTGTAGGAGTTCTTGTACCTGGCGCTTGATCTCAGACTTGTGCTCCGGTTTGTGACGATAAGGCCTGATGTTGACGGGCTGTGCCCCCGGCATGAGAGGAATGGTGTGATCGCAGGCTCGTCGTGGAGGTAGGCCTTTGGGTTCACCAAAAACATCCTCAAATTCTGACAGCAGGGTTTGTAGCTACGGGGGTTCTTGCACTCGAGTCTCATGCCTCTCACTAATCGGGTAGAGTAGGCAGAGATGCAGTAAGGCTCCTTGGTGATGCAGTTGTTGCAGCTGCGCGCTGTTGATCACATGACATTGTGTGGATTGCGCCTCGTGCCCAAACAAACTGGCTGTACCCAGAGCTGTCCGAATGCGCAAGTGCTTGTTGCGCCAATCCACGGTCATCGGGCTGTGCTGCTCGAGCCAGTCCATGCCAAGGATGGCATCGTATACTCCCAACGGTAAAACCTTCATGTCAGTAACAAATTCCAATCCTTGCGATGACCAGTGACAGCCAGGAATTGAAGCAGAGCAAGTGAGTTCACCCCCGTCAGCCACCTTCACCTTGCAAGGGCGGCGTAGTTCCTGCACCCCCGACAAACGCGCTGCCAGATTCTGGTTGATGAATGACGTAGAACTCCCACTGTCCACAAGTATGAGCACCTCCTGGTCTTGCATAGTAGCCAGCAGCTGGAATGCCTTTGGAGACATGGCCGTGAGATGGCATGAACTTGTTGCACTTCCTCTTCGGTGTCGGTGCTGGTCTCGATGCCGAACATCTCAAGCATCTCTTCAACTACGTGGACCTGAACAGATGTGGGGCAGACGTGATCCTGCCCCCACCGCTCGCCGCACTTGAAGCACAGCCCGCGAGCATGAGATAATCCCTTAGCGCCTTTATCTTGGTTGTGTCTGCGCGCGCTGCATCAGTGCCGCGCCGGTCTGTCGCCGGTGCTGCCATCACAGGACGAGGCGGTGGTGGAGGTAACGGCAGCAGCGTGGCCGCGTGCGAAGCAGGCTCTGGTGGTCTTGGTAGGCTGCCAAACACGCCGTCAGCCACTTCCTCCTGAAGCAGGGCCAGCGCACAAGCTGTATCCAGGTCCGGTGGGCGCTGTACTAGCACCACCGCCCGGATATCCTTCCGTAGGCCCTCGACAAACCGGGTCAAAAAATAGAACGGATGAATGGAGTCAGAATAGGATGATAAATGGTTTATAATCAATTCGAACTGCTCTATATAGTGTGCTACAGAAGATGTTTGGCGACAGTGTAGAACTGCCTGATCAGTGTTTGATGCCGATCACACCCAAAACGAGTGCAGAGTAATGTAGTGAATGAATCCCAATCGAAATCGCCCAATCGTTTCTGGATGGACTATAGCCACACAGAAGCTTCCCCCGAAAATTTTAGCGCGGCCATAGGAACCCAAAACGACTGCACGATACCAAACATCTGAAAATACTGTTCGCAAAGCGTCTTCCACAGATTAGGATTATCTCCTGTGAACTGCGGAAACGAGATCGAGGGATGGGTTTGACCCAAGCCCGATAGCAACTGACTCGCATGTGCGAACGGGGACAAAGGGGAAGGTGAAGCCGCCAAGGCGTTGAACTGACCAGATGCCGGGGGCGGGGGCGGCGTCTGAAACGACGCCGCCGGGGGCCCCCGTGGTAGGTTGAAGACGCCGTGGCATGTGGGCCCTTGGGGAGCATAGACCATGCCGGTACCGGCCCCGATGTGCGCTCCGGTCATCGCTGGTGGTGCTGGCGCTCGATTGCCCTCGATCTCCTTGGTCGGCGCTGGCTGCGCGAGCTGGAGAGCGGCCACCGCATCGCCCAGATCGGCGACGCGCTTCTCCAGATCGGGACGCCAATTGACGAGCTCGTCGATCTTGGCTGTAGACGCCTGTATCTCGGTGATGACCTTGTTCTGGGCCTTCAGGGTGTTGTCGAGGCGATCGAGGAAAGCCTCAATCGATGGATCCATGGCTACAGGCTGCGATCTCGCCTGTCGCACGCGCCGAGTCTCGACGATCTGATCCAGAGTGACGAGGAGGAAGGGAAGTGGGTTGGTCTCTGATACCACGTGTAAGAGTAGGGATCGGATTGTATGGCGAATGGAAGAGTATCACGGTTCAATCGGTTACAGAGAGTACATGAATTGGGGACCAGTAGCTAGGGTTCTTGAGTGAGAGGGAAAAGGGAATCGATGCCGTCGTGCCTCCTGATCCACTGGATGGTGCATCCATGTGCGGACGGCTGCATAAGTAGGCGCTGCGGGTACCGGGCCTCACTGGGTCCACTCCGGCCCAGTGTTGCGTGGGTTGGACCTCCGAGCCCGTGGCAGCTGCTTGGCCATCGACGAGTCCTGCGAGCCACTAGCATGTGGGTCCGTCGGGTCGGTGGCCGTCGCGGGGATGCTGACAGTGCCTGCTATAGCTTTT
>NC_041383.1:454402774-454443144 GCF_002162155.2 Triticum dicoccoides
TGTCTCGGCTATAAGAATAAGCCTACTTCTGCACAACGGCGGTTTGAAGAAGATCCCTGGCCCGCCGCGTCTCAACCGCCGCCAGTGAATCGCCCTCCATTGGATAGCTGCCAGGCGAGATGCTGCAGCAATCATGTTATCCAAAGGGCTAGAAAAGTGACCCGGTGGTGTTGTTATGTATTGTGGCAGGTTATCCATTTGACGAGGCGGATCCATCATCCGTGGTTGATCCGGTGCCGCCCTAGGCGCGTCGGTCCAGTTTGCAGCTGCCAGATTACTCGGCCCAGCCCCCGACATATTAAAGATATTCAGTCCTTCGAAGACCGGCTGCATACGTGATCGGTACTTCCTTCACATTACGCCGTTTGACGAAGTCTGATCCAACATGAGCCGGTAATTCTGTGCCTGGATCTGCTGTGACTGGGCATCCAAAGCGTCTCGTTCTTCAGCCATCCTAGCGTCCTCAGCTGCCAGGTCCTCATTAGCCTGTGTTATTTGGTCCTTTAGCTTGGTAACCTCCGCATTATGTCGGTCCTGTGTCTCCGGGGTAACTGTCGTGGTTAATAAGGTCGCCCATGCATCCATCAAACCGGAGAGAACTTGAGCTGGTCGGCGCACCGGGCCTCCTGCTGCGGCCGCTGATCCGGAATTCATTGCTGCTGTAGAGGAAGACTGCAAGGTGGGTTGTGTTCTGGCCATGAAAACAGCAACCCAACTCGGCGGTTCAAGGAGGTCCGGAATACTGTTGCCATCGAAATATCCTTCGAACACACCATCATGAATTTGGTACACGGACTCAGTTTCGCCGGTGGATGACTCGCCGTCAGAATAAACGGCCGTCTCATCTTCAGACACTGGTTCAGATCCGATCCCATGGACACATCCTACGAACGCATGCTTCATGGCGGGCTTAATCCGGGCAGGACTCGCACGCTGAGTCGTCTCGACGAGGTCGGTGCAGATGTCCGGCTCAGGGCCCGGTTCGCCGATCTTGCCGATGAAGACATGAATTCCGCAAAAGGGGACCTGATACCCGTACTCGATTGAGCCGGCCTCGGGGCCTCATCCTTCGTCGTTGATGTAGAGCTTGCCGCGACGACTCTTGGTCATCCGGCCAACCGCATACCCTTTAAGTCCTTAGAAGCTGCCCTTCAAGAACTCAAAACCATCGTGCGATAGCCCCACGGTGGGTGCCAAGTGTCATGGAATTAACACGTCAGATGTCCTCATGAAAGGACTTAGTCGTGGAGCCATCGCAACGGGTTAGCTTGAAGGGGTTAAACCGTACAAGGGACACGAGAGTTTTATACTAGTTTGGCCCCTTCGATGAAGGTAAAAGCCTACGTCTAGTTGTGATGGAATTGATTGGGTTTCGATGACCAGGGAGCAAGTATGCTCTGCCTGGGTCTCGAGTTGTTGTTTCTTGTCCCTGAACCGCCGCCGGGTCGTCCCTTTATATACACGGGTTGACGCCCAGCCGGTTTACAGAGTCCCGAGGCTGGCTCATACAAGTGTCCGGCTCGGTCTCCCCTTTCCTAACTTACAATACAAGTTACACAATCATAGCGGTTTACAACTATGGGCCTTAATCTGCCTTTGGGCTGTGGGCCTCTAAGCTTCATTAGTAAAGCGCCATCTTCTGGGTCTTACGAGCTTCAATGTAGTTGAGGGTGAACCGGCCCCTCCTTGGCGGTTTACCCTTAGTAGTTATATCCCCAACACCTATAAAATAGTTTCATACTTGTTCTAGGTAAAGCGAACATTAAGTGTGTGTAGAGTTGTATCAGTGGTCGATTGAATCTGAAGGAAATATAAATCCTACATTTAGCTCCTCATTGGTTTCGACACTCTTATTTATCTAAAATGCTACAATTGATCCCCTACACTTGTGGGTTATCGGAAAGCGATGATCAAAGCGATCAGCGAGAGAGAGAAATCCGGATCAAGCGATCGAGGAAAAAAGACTCTCTAGGGCAGCCGGGCAGCACGACCGGCGGGCGAACCCTAGGTACGGGCGGCACGACCCCCATCAGCGGTCATGGAGGCTGACCATCCCAGGGGCAGCGCGGAGCGGAAGCAGCGGGCGGCGGCTAGGGTTGGATCGGTTATGCAGATATTATGTTGGAAGGGATAGAGAGGGATTGGTGGAATCGATGTTTATTGTTTGAGCCTTTTGGGCACTTGAAATTGAAAAGCTCAAGTCATAGTTGGCAGCTTGAGAGGAAGAGACCAGACAGGCCTACGACTTCCTTGCAGGCAAAAAACCTACCCTTTTGGATTTATTTTTCTATCAATATATGTGTTGTTCGAAGACATACATGGTGTATTTCACAGCTAGCCTTCCCGGTCAACTAGGTGAGGCTGGCCGGATGTCTTTCAAAGGCATCATGGTGAAGCTCAGTGAGCTATGCCAACTTACCCAATCGTCCATGGAGGAGATCTTCCAAGCTCTGTGGCTGAGGGAGTCTGTGCGGAGGGATTTAACCTTGCTAGCCAGCACCTTCAAGGAGCGAAGGATGGAATCCAGACGTGGAAGGTGTCGGCCTGCCAAGAAGGTGCTCGGGAAGCCTGGGAATGGGAAAGACCAATTATCATTCTCTTCCAACCGAGGAACTTTCCAAGGTTGGTCCGAAATGACTTAAGGGGAAGGAAATCAAGGATAAGGTTAATTATGGCAATGTAATGGCCGCCGCTCTTCTATCTGAGGAAGATTGCTGGCAGGACAAATTGATGAATGGACTAGAATGATATTTTGTACACAAACGAAGCTAGTTATGACATTTTGTATTTGATACACCTTTAAATTATGTCATTTTGTACTCACCTCTGTAGTCTTTAGTTTGTAGTCTAAGTACTTCCATCAACCAACCATCGGCTTCTACCTCCTCGGCCATGGATGAAGAGTGTTCCTGGCATCAGCCTGATTCCTTGGGCGATCCACAATGGAACAAGGCAATTTAGTCATTAGGTCAAACCGTATAATTGAAAGAAAAAATGGTTCCTCTATCGATCCCTTCTTCTTAGGTGTTGTGTTTTCTTCGATCATGAGCCATTTTCTCGACATATTATCGAGGAACATTGTTCGGAGCTGGGCTCGGAAAGTAAGTTCAAACCTTACATTTGTAGATTGCAATGAAAGGTGAGAAATTTCCACTTCCATTGTGCTGACCAATTTCGTACCTCGAGGTCGCTAGCTTTCGGCTTCACCAACCTGAGGTACTTAACCAAGTTAACCCTAGAATTAACAATCACATAGGTGCTCCCGTTACACCCTTAGCTGAACGTGTGGAAATGTAAGGGATTAACATAGGAGCCAGATAACCTAGCTTGGAAAAAAACTCAAGTTAAATTGATGCATATCGTGTCTAAAAAATGATGTAGGAACGGATGGACAATCGGAGTCATTGTTATACCGCAATACTTCTCATATCGTATAATACTTTCAAGGAGTTCATGCCGAGCTGCTTCTAAGTGCCCCCAGTATGTACTGAGCAACGAGTGGTGTGCCATGAGATATTAGATTCTTTGATAGTTCCAAAGTGTTTTCTGTCGAGGAGCTTCGAAGAGCCACCAGTCTAGAGCAACGGCGTGCAATGTGTGGCCATGAGATGCATTGTACGCGCCATGTGATTTGGGTCAAGTCAGAAGCAGCCAAAGTTATTAGCATTACGATACATTGATTCTAACTTTATGCTGGTAAATAAACCTCCTAACTGAAATTGAAATACTAAAAAAGGCAAAGATAAAACATTCTGATAACTGTGAAACCGGCGTAGCAGGGTGGCGTTCCATGGGTGCGGCTCCAGGCAATTTTCCTTAACATCCCGGATAGGATATGCCCCTCCAGTGAGCACCTTGTCGATGATGAATGGACCATCCCAGGGTGTGGATAGTTTATACTGACCTGGCTTGTCTGGATGGAGCCACAAGATGAGGTCTCCGACATTGTACGCCTTGGTTCGGACCTCGTGATTCTCATAGCGCCGTGCCTGCTATTGGTAAAAAGTCGAGCATGCTCCGGCGACGTTGTGCTCCTCTTCAAGGGAATCAAGGTCATCCCCCGACTTCGCTCGGCATTCTGCTCCTCGTACATGCGTACTCGAAGTGCGTCATGAATGAGGTCACTAGGCAGTATTGCCTATGCCCCGTAAACCATGAAGAATGTAGTATAGCTTGTAGATCTCTTAGGTGTGGTGCGCAGGCCCCACAATATAGAGTCAAGCTCCTCGATCCACTTGTTATCGGCTCTTTCCAAATATCACACTAGGTGAGGCTTTGATGCCACTTAAAATTAAGTCGTTAGCTTGTTAAACCTGACCGTTGGTTTGCGGGTTATAAACCGAGGCATAATCAAGCTTAATGCCTTGTTTGGCACACCAATCCCTTACCTCCTTGGTGGTAAAGTTGGAGTTGTTTTCCATAATGATGTTGTAAGGCATCCCGTAATTATGTACTATGCGAGAAATGAAATCAATTATTGGTTCAGCCTTAGCCGATGTCACGGATTTTACTCCGATCCATTTGGTGAACTTGTTGACCATGACCAGGAGATATTTATTTTTATCTTTTCCTCCTCGAAGCGGTCCAACCATGTTAATCCGACGAGTCTTGAATGTAGTACTTGGTGCACGTAAACAAGAAATTAAGGAGGTCAAAAAGAAAGCAACAACAAGAAATATAAATTTTTAAGATGGATCAGCAAATAAAAATTGAGGCTTAAAAAAACAAGAAATTGAGGCAATTATTAGTCATCTCTTAAGGAAGTCGTCGCAATCTTCCTAGAAGACTGTCTCACAACCCACCCAATATTGATGGTGCATTATTGTCGTCAAGATACTTCTTCATGTGTCTTTTTTTCTCATGTTTAATAGTATGTCCTTTGGATGCTCATTTTAATACGTGGAATAGTGTTGTGACAATTGTAAAGTATAATTGTTAATGAAATTTGTGATGACAATGTTTCATTTCATTTTTTTGTAATTTAAATTAAAATCTGCCTACAACTTCAAACACTGCATGATTTGAGGCTATCTAGTACCTCTGACAGTACTGGTGATGGAAATGCAAGCCGTCACCAGTGTCTTGACCCCACTTGTAAGCACCTACGTTAGCACTGTCTGGACCCACATGTAATCAGGCATGTCAACATCTTCTAGCCCTATATGTCAATACCTTTCACTAGTCAAAACTGACGCCCTACTTATTACCGACGGGCACTGTTGGCGATAAAACTTACTTCGAGCCCACATGAAAGCAGCCACGTCAGCAACTGTTTGGCCCATTTGTCATAATCTTTGACTAGTCAAACCGACGATTAGTTTAGTGGTGACGGAATACCATCACCGAAAACGATCTTACTTGACAAATTTGCGCACCATAGGTGACAATCTGGGTCATCATCCAAAATGGTGATTTTTGCGACAAAATTGGGGTGTCACCGATGATAAGATTTTATTTTCTCCGATGGCGCTTTGGTGACGATGGGGGTGACAGACAGAAAATGTCACTAGACCATATTCGGTGTCGATAATCTGTTTTACATGACACAAGTGGGCTCTCACACAATAGTCTCTATTTGGCAGTGATTACTTTGAAGGTCGTTGGCAGCAAAACTTTGCTGGGCTATATATTCTTGCTCTTGATGCTTGCCTAGTTCTTTTGCATGAAATTCATATGGCAGGAAATAGGTTACGTTAACTTCGAGAAAAAACTAAGCATGATGGTTTTTGCTATGCTTGTCCTGCCCTTTCTCAAGGATGCTTGCCTATTTTGATTTGATGGGTTCAGAACATATACCATTTCATTCTGTTTTGTGAACCGAAGCGCTTTCACTCTTTGAACAATCCATCTTTTCAACAATTTACTAATGGGTAAGACTCTGTTTTCTTTAGAGATTCAACACATGTACTATTTGATTCAGTATTTTAATAACCAAATAACCATTATAATCCGAAGCATCATTATTTTCTTTGATAATTTGTAAGGCATCTCGACCTTTTCTAAATTCAACAAACATTTTAGTATGGTGAGCTTTTAACTTTTTAAGCCCAATTTCATACCACTCTCAGTCGAATTGCCCCCCAAGGCTTTTAATATCTTTCAGTAATGAATTATCGCCCAAAAGTTCGCGACTGTGTGTGGGTGTATATTATGCTGCCGTACTTGGTGATGCCATATGTACCATTGTAGATCCAGTTTTCTCGCCAATTTAATTTGTTGGCAAAGTTTCATCATCTTTTAAAACTCTACCTTTTATTGCATCATAATCAGGAACCAAACTATTTCATGTTATTCGGGGCAAAGAGCACTCATCTCTTATTTTCGGTTAAACTCTTTTTAGACGCAGTTGCATCGCTTCTTGAAGGGATTGACCCATAATACATTCATAATCTTTCGGTAATGACTTGTGGGTATTGCTAAAATTATGCAGTTGAGTAGAGGATGAAAGTGCTAGTTATCGACTAGAGGGGCGTGAATAGGCGATTTTTATGAAACTCTTCAAAACATGGGAGTTTCGAAGATTAACAGGAGAAACAACACTATTCGCATGGAGCGGAAGGTAGACTACACTAGACAAGCCATAGTCAAGTATTCAATGAAGTGAAAGCACGAAGACTATTAGCAGCTAGGTAGAAAGGATCAGGGTGGAAGATAGTATGAAGACAATCAGAACAAGTAGTCACACAGTGAAGTCAAACAGGCAGAGCAATCAGGCAATGACTTCACAAAGACAAACTGTAAGTAAGGAGAGTAAGAGATAGAACCAGTGTGTTGTGAAGACAAGGATTTGTTCGACCAGTTCCAGTTGCTGTGAAAATTGTACGTCTGGTTAGGGAGGCTGAGATTCAACTCAGAAGACCGCGTCTTCACCTTATTCCCCTTGAGCTAAGGACACACAATCCTCGCCCAATCACTCTGGTAAGTCTTCAAGGTAGACTACCAAACCTTCATAGACTTCATTCACCGGCAATCCACAATGACTCTTGGATGCTCAGAACTGTGACGCCTAACCGGCTGAAGGATTCACAGTCCTCAAGTGTAACAAGTCTTCAGATCACGCGGACAGAAAGACTTCAGTGATGCCAAACACTCTTTGGGCTCTGGGTAGTTTGGGCTTTGTCCTCGCAAGGATTCTCTCTCTCAAAGGCTTCGGAGGTGGGTTGCTCACAAATGACAAAAGCTGTATCTAACTCTGAGCAGCCACCAATTTATGGTGTAGGGGTGGGCTATTTATAGCTACTCGGCAACCCGACCTGATTTGTCCGAAATGACCCTGGGTCACTAAGGAACTGACACGTGTCACAACGGTCAGATTTCAAACACACGCGACAGCTTGACTTGGGCTACAAGTAAAGCTGACTTATCCGACTCTGGATAAGATTTGCTCTCATTGTCTTTGCTCGAAGACATAGGATTTTGGTTGAGCATCACTTCAGTCACTCTGACTTTGTTCACTTGGACCCCACTTGACAGTGCGGTGGTTCCTATGACTCAACAAAGAAGAAAAGAAACAGCGAAACTACAAAGTCTTCGTGCTCCATAGTCTTCACTCAATGTCTTCTCCTGTGATAGTCTTCAGTGTGAATGTCTTCACGTACCACCATTATCTTCAATGTCTTCATACATTTTTAGGGGTCATCGCCGGTCGGTAAACCGAATCAAGGAGGGACTACTACCTGTGTTATACTGCAATTCTCACAAACACATTAGTCCCTCAACCACGTTTGTCGTCAAAAATCCAAAACCAAACTAGGGGTGGCACTAGATGCACTTACAATCTCCCCCTTTTTGGTGATTGATGACAAACTGGTTGAAGTTTTCAACGGGGATATAAATATGTGAAATTGTAAAGGATGAGGTATTGTCTTCGTAAGTAGCAAAAGGTTCCCCCTGAAGATGTGCATATAGAGAATTTTCTTTTGGAATGCAAATGCACATGGCAGGTTCTACTTGTGGAGATCCTCTTCAACTTATGAAGACAAATTATCATGCATGATTCGATGTTACAAAGATAATGACATGCATAATGAAAAATGGACGTCTGCAAAATGATTTAAGTGTGGAAGTTATCATCGCACCACAAAATAGCAAATAAGTAGTAGACGACCATCGAGTTTAAGTGTTACAACTCAGAGAACCAAATGTATCAAGAGCAAGAGTTGTAAACACAAGGCAAAATATAATGCAACCGCCCATATGAACCCGCTTGAAGACTATCAACTCATAGCTTCTCCCCGTTTTGTCAGTAAGGACCAAAAAGGGTTGAAGACAGTGAGCCTCTACTCGTTCCTAGAAGGAGTAGGAGATGCAGGGTTGGTGTCGAGGTTTGGCATTGCAGACGAACTTGGAGCAGTGTTGATACGCATTGGAGGTGGCGAAGTAGCATCGTCTTGATCATCGATCACACGAGCATTCACAGTTGCAGCAGAAGAGGAGTACTCTGAGTCTTCAAGAGATGGAGTGCGCCACAGAACATCATTTCTAGGCGGAGTGGAATCAAACTTGAATCGTTCTGAGAAGCCATCGTCCTGAAGATCTTCCTCAGCACACATAAGCGTCAACCCTTTCCATGTGCATCGACATGTTTCATGCGCGACAAAGGCATTCTTGGTCGCAAGGTTGCGAATGCGATTGACGTCGGTCATGATGCTCTGCATCTGGCGCTTGAGCCAATCATGATGCCTATCCTCCTTTTGATGCAGGCCAATGACAAGCTCTCGATCATTGAGAACACGAGATCGCTTTCGAGGCCGTTGAGCAATTGTGCTGTCAGTGGCTTCAGTTTGGGCACGGTGGGGTGCACGTGTAGTACCAGCCAATGGATAGACATGAGTGGCAGCCAACACACCTTCAATGGGCTGAGTGAAGCTCTGACGATCAACGTTATGAAGATAAAGTGGTTCCTTGTCAGGCTCTGGATAGATGGCTTCAACAGACATATCGACATCGGGCAAGAAGACAATGTGGTTGCGTGCAGATGGCTGATAGTTGAAAGCAGTGTGAAGCTTGATCAGACGCATGATCCATGGAGCATAGAACTTCAAGCCAAAAATGTCAGATCCTGATGCAGCAAGTTGGCGGATGAAGAAATCTTGTGCATTGAAGCTTTTGCCATGAAGAATATGGAAGACCAATGTCTTCATTGCACCTTCCAGCTTATCCTTTGGAGAATGTCCTTTGATGGGCCATAGAGTTCGCCTTATGATGTGATAGATGGTGCGTGGTAGATACTCAAGGTCTTCAACAAAGAACTCCGTAGGATATTCTGCATCTTGAGGCAATGGCTTCATCGTACTGAGCATCTGGCTCATGTCGGGTTCTGGCTTGTGAAAGATGCTTTCTACAGCTGCAGTGTGAAGCTAACAACCAGGTTCATAGAGATCACCTGGAGTGGGCAGGCCAGTAAGCTCAATGACATCAAATGCTTTGGCTTCATGATGTACATTTCCTGTCATCCACTCAAGGACCCAAGTCTTAGGATCCCTGTTGTAGCCTCTGATATGAAGTGTGGCACAGAATTGAAGCAGCAACTCCTCATTCCAGTGCTCCTTATCAGTGACGAAATGTAGCAAGCCAAACTCTTTGAAGCAATCTAGATCTTCTTCTAAGCAGGGCAGACCAGCTATGGCTTCAGTATTAAGGCGCATATGCGGAAATATGCGGCCTTGGTTGTACAGAATGCATGAATAATAGCTGCGCTGCTGATAACTCCAGAACCGATCAGATGAAATCTTGGGCCTGGTGTAGGGGTTCTTGTCGCTATCGAAGAAGGCGTTGTGTGCAATGAAGTCGTTGACATTGAAAGATCCTGGTGAAGTGGCAGTACCTGGAAATCTGGGCAGTCTTGGCTTTGGCTTCTGAACCTAAGGCCTGTGCTCGACATGGTAATCAAATTGAGGACCAGCAGCAGGTGGAGGTATCAAAATTGGCCATCTGACAGTGACAAGTTGGCCATAGTTGTATGCTTGCTCGATGGTATGTGGCCTTGGAGGCGGAACGGGAGCAGTGGCATTGACTTCAGGCTGCAGATTTATGTCAGGTGTGGCATTGACTTCAGTTGCTTCATTGGCTTCATTGGCCACTGGTACATTGCCCACTGTAGGCTCCACATTGGCTTCGGCCATGACAACGTCATTGGCTTCAGGAATGTTAGTTGTGGCAGCCTCAGGATTCTCACCCTCCACTTGAATAGCTGGAGGTTCTGGCATAAACTGGTTCTCTTCATTAACTTCTTGTTGAGTTGCAGGGGGAGTAGAGACACGCTCTTCTTCTTGTGTTGCTCCAGCTGATGCAGCCGGAGGGTCTTTAGCAGCATTGGCTTCAGACACAGGGACCGTCACAGAAGGATTGTCTTCAGAGAACACTTGACGTGCCACTGAACTTGACAAGTTGGAGCCCTCTTCTGTGATGGTGGTCATGGAGACAGATGGCCTCATGCCTTTGCAAAGCCGTTGGAATACGGGCGACGCCTTTAGTGATGGTGATGTCTCCATAGTTGTCATCATTGGACATGGGGCTGATGATGGGCACAGATGACGGTTGGGGTGTACTGGGTGAGTCTTGATGTGGGGTAGCTTGTTGGGGGCGATCAGCCCACGATGCATCTTGTGAGATTGGCATCAAAGGACGACCAATACTGATAAGCTCACTGTTCGTCTGAACAGGCGATGATACCGATGGGCGCTCGATCTAAGGAAGAACAGCATCATCTTCTACATTGTCTTGGGGACCAATGTCTTCAGTTGCAATAGGATCAACGACTGGCACTTCTTGTTCTTCAGGAGCCTCTGTGGAAGGAGGCTCATGTACAATCAACTGACGTTCTTGATTGTTGGATGGAGGGGGAATAAAGGCAAGGGGTTCACCAACAAGGGGCTCTGTAGGAGCAGCCCGATCTCTCTTCTTGGTTTTTCTTTTCTTGGGGGGTGGTGCTTCATTAGTGGTGCGCTTGGTTTTCCACTTCCTGGCTTCGGCTTCAGCTGCCTTGGTTTTCTTCTATTCTGAAGCCACTGTGGATACCTTAGGCTTCGAGCCTGTCATGCTGGCAGGGAAGACAATGCGAGGTTCTTCCCACCTGGGAGCTTCAGTGGGGGCCATAGTATACTTCTTCTTTCCTTGGAAGCCATCTTGGGGTCAATACCAGGACGCCCAAGTGCCTTGCGCTTTTCAGCTTCGTTGTAAGCCTGAACACATTTGGCAGCAAGAATCTTCATGTGTTCTCTTGAGCCTTTGGCTTCTTCACGCTTCTTGCGAAAGGCTTCTTTGAGGTCATTCAACATCACTTGAATTTTTGGACATCAGCCACACTCAGCTTGGCCACATGTTTCTTGAACTGTTCCTTCTCAAAATCAATCTTGTGTTTCAGTTCAACAATTCACTGGGCTAGAGCAAGCTCAGGAGCAATGGCGCCTTGGAAAGCAACGCTGATGCCAATGGGAAGCTGAAGGTCGTCAAAGCTGAGATCTTGATTGTGGAACCATTCATAAATGAAGTTGTGCAAGATGTTCACATCAAAGAGGGGCGGATCATTGAAGATCTCCGCCTCTTGCTTGCTCTTGATCAGCTGCTCAAGGGCATCCTCACCAAATTCTTCATCTGAAGACAAATCAATGGCTTCAGATTCGTTCCTCAGAACGGCTGCTGGTGTCAGTGCTTGGCTTGTCCTTGGAGCAATTTTCTTCTGAGGCTTCTCGGTCCGTTTGGAGACATGAGATTGATCTTTGGAGGTGTTGCTTGGAGCAGGAGGGCAGTTGCCAATGGCTTCACTCGAGAAGCCTTTGGTGCAGTAGTGGGTTTGGAAGCCTTAGCTTTCTTCTGCTTCTTTGGCTTCGGAGTTGGAGGTGGAGCCTCTTCAGAGTCAGCAGCATCGTCAGAATGATCCACTTTTGCACCTTGTACACCTATGTGTGCGAGGAGGCCTTCAAAGTTGTAGAAGGGGTCGATCCTGTTCTCATTGGCTTCACGGGTGCCATCTTCCCGTGGAGAGGACGGACCAGGGTTGAAGTCAAGTCCGAATTCTTTCTTGTTCTGCACAGCTGAGTCTTTGGCATACTGGAAATTTTGCTTGAAGAGATGGTCTTCGCGACACCATAGCAGAGAAGAAGGGTCAACGTTCTCTGGCTCTGGTCCGCGAACCATGCAAGGATAGAAGCCTTGCTCAATGGCTTTAGCTTGGGTTCTGGGTTGAAGATTTTTATACAGAATATCACCCCAGGGTGCCTTGATGGCATTCTTCTCTGCATATTCTTGAGTGACAAATCGGTACTTGAACCACTCTTCAGGCCAGTATCTTCGAGTCCATTGGATGCGATTCTTGCGACCAGTATAGGTTTCCTCAGGGTCCGTTTTGTACAGCTCATGCAAATCTGGTGGCAAGTCCTTGGAAGTGTTTCCATGATGCTTTCTGCCACCGTTCCTTGCAGGTTTCTCAGTAGCCATGACGCTTAACCTGAAAGGCTTCAAAACTTGCAAAGGTTTCTTGCGGCTAGTCAAACAAGAACTTGCTTCAGGTGAATTGATGTGCCTCTGCAAGAATTCTGCAAACGAATGCAGACTATGAGAACCAAGGGATTCCCCCATGGACATGTACCTGTGACAGCATTAAAGGTGCGAGGGAAGGGGAAGAGGTAATATGCATTCTCAGAAGATTTTGAAGATAAATCAATTTGAAGACATTGACCTCATATCGCGAAGACATTCACTTATATGATGAGAGTTGGTTCCAGAGTTGTACAAATCCAAGAATAAGTACAAGTGAGGAATCTAACTTGTGAAGAAGCATAAGTGAATATACTAGGCAAAATACGAGATGCAGAAAGAGATAGATTCATGTTGAAGATCTAGAAACTACTTTTGGTAGTATGGGATGAATCCATCAGATCAAAAAGCCGGTAATTTTTTTTAATTATCACAGGAAGAACTGCTAGACGGAGGGGAGGTTGAGGCCGAGCAGTTCAATCTCTCGTGCCCTAACTTGGCGATGAGAGACAGCTACGGTGGCAGCGGAGAAGATGAGGTCCGCGGCCGGCGTGAGGACAGCATTGGAGAAGTCGCGGCAACTAAGCGCTTCGTCGTCGGCGTCGTCGAGTGCTAGCGGTGGCGCTAGGGTTTTCGGGAGGTGGCGAGGTGGAAGAAAAGTTTTGACCGTGATGGGATGTGCATTTATAAGGAAAGGGACAGCACATCGTAATTACGCAGGTGCCCTGGCGATTCGCATTTGAATGACACGTGGCGTGCATGCAACTCCTAGGTAGTTGTTCCATGTTCCCACGCACGCCTGGATTATCGGGGCGGTCGTTCCGAATTCTTCGGACTTCCGGTAATAAAGATAGTGCATTTAAAAACTAACATAAATGTTTATCAGATTGGCTTCAGCTGACAAGGTTCAGTGAAGACAATCGACAGTTTTCAATAGAATGCATATGATTTGGACAGATAGAGTTGAGGTAGAAGCATAGATAGGTTAGGGTCCGATCACATTCACTTAGCAAAAGATTCAACACGAAGTCATAACTATAAGTGAATGTTGTGGAGGACAGAACACAAATAGTATGCAACCGATTTAAGTCCAAATCAATGAGATGAAGATAAATTCGTATATAAGTCGGAAATAAGGATAACTCAGTTATGAAGACTATGCAAACATAACGCCAAGAGAAGCACCTCAAACAAAAGTTTGGTGGTTGCGTTACCCATCGTATAGGAAGTATTAGACCCAGACACGGCACACAATTATCGTGGCGCTCCAAAGTCAAATTCCGCATTAATGTATTCACACTTGGAATGTATGTCTTCATTGATTGAAGATATATGTTACTTCGTGTGTTTCACATCTAAGTCATCAAAATGCATAAGTGTTAGGATGTGTGTCCCATTCACGGGACATTTGAGGATTCCAAGATATTTAGCTCACACCGCAACTTGCAAAACCTTTTCTCATCCAAGGGCTTAGTGAAGATATCAGCCAACTGCTCTTCTGTCTTGATGTGGATGATATCAATGTCTTCCTTCATAACATGATCTCTGAGGAAGTGATGACGAATCTCAATATGATTTGTCTTCGAGTGTTGAACCGGATTGTTGGCAATCTTGATGGCACTCTCATTGTCACAGTAGAGAGGCACATTCTTCAGGTGTATACCATAGTCCTTGAGAGTTTGCTTCATCTAGAGAAGCTGAGCATAGCAAGATCCAGCAGCAATGTATTCAGATTCAGCAGTGGAGAGAGATACACAGTTATGCTTCATTGAAGACCAATAGACAAGTGATCGTCCCAGAAAGTGACATGTGCCTGATGTGGACTTGCATCAAACTTGTCACCAGTATAATCAGCATCTGAGAATTCAACTAGATCAAACTCTGAGCCCTTTGGATACCATAATCCTAGTGTTGGGGTGTAAGCCAAATATCGAAGTATTCGCTTCACAGCTAAGTGATGCGATTCCTTTGGTGCCGCTTGGAATCGGTCACACATGCAAACACTAAGCATTATATCTGGCCTAGATGCACATAAATAAAGCAAAGAACCAATCATGGAGCGGGATACCTTTTGATCGAATTCTTTACCATTGTCGTCGGGACCCAGATGACTTTTAGTTGGCATTGGCGTCGTGTATCCTTTGCAGTCTTACATTCCAAACTTCTTCAGGCAATCTTTGAGATATTTTTCTTGAGAGATGAAGATGCCGTTGCGTTGCTGACGGATTTGGAGACCCAGAAAGAACTTTAGTTCACCCATCATGGACATCTGATATTGCTCTTGCATCATATGACCAAACTCATCACTGTATTTCTTGTTGGTGCAGCTGAAGATAATGTCATCCACATATATTTGGCACACAAACAGTTCACTGTCATAAGTCTTCGTGAAGAGAGTAGGGTCTAGTGAACCAGGTTTGAAGCATTTGCTCTTCAGGAAGTCCTTGAGCGTATCATACCGAGCACGAGGGGCTTGTTTGAGGCCATACAGTGCCTTGTTGAGCTTGTACACCATATCAGGATGTTTTGGATCTTCAAAGCCAGGAGGTTGTGCAACATATACTTCTTCTTCTATCTTTCCATTGAGAAAAGCACTCTTCACATCCATTTGATATAGGAGAATGTTGTGATGATTTGCATAGGCAAGCAGTATGCGAATAGCTTCAAGCCTTGCCACAGGAGCAAAAGTTTCATCAAAGTCAATCCCTTCTACTTGAGTGTAGCCTTGAGCGACGAGACGAGCTTTGTTTCTGACCACTTGACCATGTTCATCTTGCTTGTTGCGATATATCCATTTGGTGCCAATGATGTTGTGCTTCCGAGGATCAGGACGCTTGACCAGTTCCCACACATTGTTCAACTCAAACTGATGGAGCTCTTCTTGCATGGCTTGAATCCATTCAGGTTCCATGAAGGCTTCAGTCACTTTTGTGGGTTCTGAGATTGAGACGAATTCAAAGTGTCCACAGAAATTGGTGAGTTGTGTTGCTCTTTTTGTGGCTCTTTAACGAGTGAGTGGACTAGGTGCATTGAGGCTATCAATCATCTTCTCAATTTGTACTTCATTTGCAACACGAGGATGAGCAGGACGAAGATTTTGCTCTTGCTGATCATTGTCATCGTTTGGGGAATTGTCTTCAGGCTGAGCATTGTCTTCAGGTTGATCAGGTGCGGAAATGACAAGTTCCTCTTCAGACAGACTCTCAGAGGGTATGATTTCGCCAGTTCCCATTTGCTTGATTGACTCACTAGGGGATAATTCATCTAGCACATTTGGCAGGTTCTCTCTTTGCGAGCCGTTAGTTTCATCGAACCGCACATCCACAGTTTCAACCACTTTATAGTGAAATAGGTTGAAGACTCTGTAGGAGTGTGAATCCTTTCCGTAACCAAGCATAAAACCTTCATGTGCTCTCGGTGCAAATTTTGAAGTCTGATGAGGATCCTTGATCCAGCACCTAGCACCAAATACTCTGAGGTAACTTACGTTTGGCTTCTTACTAGTTAGGAGCTCATAGGAAGTTTTCTTCAAAAGCTTGTGAAGATAAACACGGTTGATGACGTGGCATGCAGTGTCAATGGCTCTAGGCCAGAACTTTCGTGGAGTCTTGTACTCATCAAGCATCGTTCGAGCCATCTCAATAAGAGTTCTGTTCTTGCGCTTGGCGATGCCATTCTGTTGAGGTGTGTAAGGAGCAGAGAACTCATGAGTGATACCCATGGTATCCAAGTAGAGGTCGAGGCCAATGTTCTTGAACTCAGTGCCGTTGTCGCTTCTGATGTGCTTGATCTTAACACCGTAGTTCGTCATGGCACGGTTGGCAAAGTGTCTGAAGACATCCTGCACTTCAGTCTTGTAGAGGATTATATGCACCCAAGTGTATCGAGAGTAATCGTCAACAATGACGAAGCCATAGAGGCAGACAGTAGCATTGAGAGTGGAATAGTGAGTAGGGCTAAATAAGTCCATGTGCAGCAGCTCGAAGGGTTGAGACGTGGTCATGATAGTCTTCGAGGGATGCTTGGCTCTTGTCATCTTTCCAGCTTTGCAGGCGCCACACAAATGATCCTTCTTGAACTTGACGCCTTCGATGCCCACAACATGCTTCTTCTTCGCGAGAGTGTGCAAGTTCCTCATGCCAGCATGCCCTAGCCTTCGATGACAAAGCCAGCATTCTAAAGCTTTTGCAAGAAGACATACGGCCATCTGTGGACCTGCTGAGAAATCTACCATATACAGATCATCTTTTTGATATCCTTCAAAGACTAGAGACTTGTCAGATTCCATCAATACAAGGCATCGATATTTTCCAAATAGCACAATCATGTTGAAGTCACAAAGCATTGAGACAGACATTAAGTTGAAACCAAGGGATTCAACAAGCATCACTTTGTCCATGTGCTGATCCCTTGAGATTGCAACTCTACCTAGGCCCAATACCTTGCTTTTACTAGTGTCAGCAAATGTGATGTGGTTCTTGTCTGATGGACGCAACGTTGAATCCATCAGAAGAGTTCGATCGCCAGTCATGTGATTAGTGCATCCACTATCCATAATCCATTCTGAAGCACGAGGTGTCAAGGCCTACAATGCAGTTTGGGGGATAGGCTTCACCAAGAGAGTTGTGAAGCATAAATATTTGACGCACAAGAGGATTATCAAAGCTTAGATCAAGGTTAGGACTGATAGTATGACTGGCAAGCGATTCAGATACGAAATTCATAGTAAGATCATTTGGGCATTTTATCTTGCGTCCCATAATGTGGTTTGGGTCTCCAACAATAGCATCGGACGCCTTTGATTTCCGGCTGGAGACCTTTCTCTGCAAAAGAAAGATAATTCTTCTTAACCACCCACATCTTCAGGGGTGTCTTAGAAGCAATGAGTCTAAGTGTAGCATATGAGAATTTTGGCTTTGGAGCCCTAGCAAATAGCCTTGCAGAAGAAGAACAATACTCATATGAATAAGCAGAAAAGTTCTTAGTTCTATGAACATAGCGGTTTGAAGACACACGCTCATATTCATAAGTCTGAGTATGGTTTCCCTGCAAAACATTGGCATTAGGGTGACTCAGGTGAGTCATGTATCTGTATGAAACCTTAGGGCCATATGAAGCCATCGGTCTGGGGATTGTCTTCTTCCTTGGTGGTGTCAGGATGACATTCACAGGAAGATTCTCAATACACTGTTTAGGTACCCAGATTTTCTTGATAGGTGGTCCATTCCTGCAGTTAGTCCCAATATACCTGGCAAACACTTCACCATTCTGATCCTTAAAAAATTTATAGTTTGCATCAAAGGATTCATCAACGATAATAGGGTTAGCGCAAGTGAAACCAGATAAGGTGGATGGATCTACTGAAGGTTCCTTTACAGCAACCCATGTGGTTTTGGGGTACTGCTCAGGCTTCTAGTACGACCCATCAACATTCATTTTCCTCTCGAACCCAATACCCTCTTTTCTAGGGTTTTGGTTCGGAATCTGCTTTTTGAGGACATCACATAATGTTTGATGCCCTTTGAGGCTTTTGTACATCCATGTCTCAATCAGTGTCTTCAACCTAGCATTCTCATCAGCAATAGTAGTGGTATCCTCAGCAGAGGGGTTAGTTACCACATCAGCAGTTGAAGATATTGCAACAGGAGCAGTAGAACATCCAGCAATAGAGACAGCGTTATCACGCTCAATGCATTTTAAACATGGTGGTTCAAATCCTTCCTGAGCGGGACTGCTCTGTTGAGTGTGAAGTGACTCGTTCTCCTTTTGAAGATCTTCATGATCCGATCTCAATTTCTCAAGTTCCTGCTTCCTTTGAAGATAATCGTAGGAAAGCTTTTCATGAGAAGTTGAGAGGGTTTCATGACGACCTTCAAGATCCTGGTACTTAACACGAAGATTTTTTATGTCTTCAATTAAGGACTGAGTCTTAGTCATTTTCGCGTCCAACAGATCATCGCTTTTGTCTAACAGTTTTTGAACATGTTCCATAGCTTTCTGTTGTTCAGTTGCAATTTTAGCAAGTTTTTTGTAGCTGGGTTTGGATTCACCATCATAGTCATCTTCACTTGATGTTTGAAAGTAAGCATCACGAGAGTTTACCTTGGCACCACGTGCCATGAAGTAGTAGGTGGGAGTCGAGTCGTTTTCGTCATTAGTGTTGATGACGGAGTCATTATCTTCAGTGTTGAAGATGGACTTGGCGACGTAGGCTGTAGTTAGAGCTAGACTTGCGATACCAGAGTCAGGCTCCTCCTCAGACTCCACCACTTCCTCCTCAGAAGCAGACTCCTCCTCTGAATCCATTTCCTTGCCAACAAAAGCACGTTCTTTGCCTGATGAGCTCTTCTTGTGTGATGAAGACTTAGAGGAAGATTTGGAAGAAGACTTTGAGGATTTCTTCTTCTTCTTGTCATCAGAATCATATTCTTTGTTCTTCTTTTTCTTCTTCTCATTGTCCCACTGTGGACATTCAGAGATGTAGTGGCCAGGTTTCTTGCACTTGTGACAGGCTCTTTTCTTGTTGTCATAGGTGGAAGCTTCATCGTCCCTTGAGCTGGATCGTGAAGACTTTCTGAAGTTTTTCTTCCTAGTGAATCTCGGGAACTTCTTCACAAGCATAGCAAGCTCCTTTCCAATGTCTTCAGGATCATCAGAATTGCAGTTAGATTCTTCTCCAGATGAGGAAGCCGCAGCCTTTGCCTTCAAGGCACGAGTTCGGCCGTAGTTGGGACCATAGATATCTCGTTTCTCAGATAGCAGGTACTCATGTGTGTTGAGCCTCTCGAGTATGTCAAACGGATCGAGTGTCTTGAAATCAGGGCGTTCTTGTATCATCAGGGCTAAGGTGTCAAATGAGCTGTCGAGAGATCTCAGCAGTGTCTTCACAATTTCATGCTTCGTTATGTCAGTTGCACCGAGTGCACAGAGCTCATTGGTGATATCAGTGAGGCGATCAAACGTGAGCTGGACGTTCTCGTTGTCGTGCCTTTTGAAGTGGTTGAAGAGGTTGCGAAGAGTACTGATTCGTTGATCACGCTGTGTTGAGACACCTTCATTGACCTTGGAGAGACAGTCCCAGACTAGCTTCGACGTTTCCAGAGCGCTCACACGGCCATACTGCCCTTTGGTCAGATGACCACAGATGATGTTCTTGGCGGTAGAGTCCAGTTGAATGAACTTCTTCACATCAGCGGGGGTGACACCATCACCAGTCTTGGGAATGCCATTCTTGACGATATACCACAGATCGACATCAATGGCTTCAAGATGTATGCACATCTTATTCTTCTAGTAGGGATATTCAGTGCCATCAAAGATGGGACACGCAGCGGAGACCTTGATTATCCCTGCAGTCGACGTAGCTAAACTCCAGGTGGTTAAACCGAATCACACAGAACAAGGGAGTACCTTGCTCTAATACCAATTGAAAGTGCTAGTTATTGACTAGAGGGGGGTGAATAGGCCATTTTTATGAAAGTCTTCAAAACATGGGAGTTTCGAAGATTAATAGGAGAAACAACACTATTCATATGCAGCGGAAGGTAGACTACACTAGACAAGCCATAGTCAAGTATTCAATGAAGTGAAAGCACGAAGACTATTAGCAGCTAGGTAGAAAGGATCAGGGTGGAAGATAGTATGAAGCCAATTAGAACAAGTAGTCACACAGTGAAGTCAAACAGGCAGAGCAATCAGGCAATGACTTCACAAAGACAAACTGTAAGTAAGGAGAGTAAGAGATAGAACCAGTGTGTTGTGAACACAAGGATTTGTTCGACCAGTTCCAGTTGCTGTGACAACTGTACGTCTGGTTAGGGAGGCTGAGATTCAACTCAGAAGACTGCGTCTTCACCTTATTCCCCTTGAGCTAAGGACACACAGTCCTCGCCCAATCACTCTGGTAAGTCTTCAAGGTAGACTTCCAAACCTTCACAGACTTCGTTCACCGGCAATCCACAATGACTCTTGGATGCTCAGAACGTGACGCCTAACCGGCTGGAGGATTCACAGTCCTCAAATGTAACAAGTCTTCAGGTCACGCGGACAGAAAGACTTCAGTGATGCCAAACACTCTCTGGGCTCTGGGTGGTTTGGGCTTTGTCCTCGCAAGGATTCTCTCTCTCAAAGGCTTCGGAGGTGGGTTGCTCTCAAACGACAAAAGCCGTATCTAACTCTGAGCAGCCACCAATTTATGGTGTAGGGGGTGGGCTATTTATAGCCACTAGGCAACCCGACCTGATTTGTCCAAAATGACCCTGGGTCACTAAGGAACTGACACGTGTCACAATGGTCAGATTTCAAACACACGCCAGCTTGACTTGGGCTACAAGTAAAGCTGACTTATCCGACTCTGGATAAGATTTGCTCTCATTGTCTTTGCTCGAAGACATAGGATTTTGGTTGAGCATCACTTCAGTCACTCTGACTTTGTTCACTTGGACCCCACTTGACAGTGCGGTGGTTCCTATGACTCAACAAAGAAGAAAAGAAACAGCGAAACTACAAAGTCTTCGCGTTCCATAGTCTTCACTCAATGTCTTCTCCTATCATAGTCTTCGGTGTGAATGTCTTCACGTACCACCATTATCTTCAATGTCTTCATACATTTTTAGGGGTCATCTCCGGTAGGTAAACCGAATCAAGGAGGGACTACTACCTGTGTTATACTGCAATTCTCACAAACACATTAGTCCCTCAACCATGTTTGTCGTCAATACTCCAAAACCAAACTAGGGGTGGCACTAGATGCACTTACAAAGGATTTATTGTATTCTACCTTATTTGGTGAAGGCATGTGCACTCCTCCAGGATTTCTATTTATTAAGCTATGATTGTGAAGGTGCAAAGTAAAATTATGAATATCTCCAACTATATACAATGCTAAAAATGAGTACCATTAGGTGTAACACTCATGTGTGGACTCACGTATTGTGAATCAGTTGCTGATGAACCTTTATTGCATGCTATCAAGGATTTTAGCATGGGGTGATTAAAAGTGATTAACCAAACTCATCATGATTCTTTAGCATATTAATTTGTGGGGTTGTTGATGTATGAGATTTGGAGTGCATATGTTGCATGTTGCTAAAATTACAAGAAATTGAATATGGAGATTATTTTGTACCTACTGTTGCACGCACTTAGATGCATGGTTCATAAAAGTAGGGCTAGCTGATAGATTGTGCTCATTAAATGTTCTAGCAACAACATATGAATTATCTGCATCTACATAAGTGAACTGAGTATTTATATTATCTTTGTAGATGGCAGCCTCTTGATGATGATCTCTTCTAGCAACAACGATCACAACTATTAGAAAATTGGTCCCAAGCGAACTTGCCAAAAGACCGCTCGCACATGAGCACGTCGCTGTGTACCCCTGACGACGAGCACGGTATGCAAGACAATGTCGTTAGAGGAGCCTCGCTGAGAGCATGATACACAAGACAAACCAGCGAGGTCTTTTAGAGAACCGAAAATCCACATGCTCAGGAGGGACCCTGTCTGGAAGTGCGGCAGCTACGTACTCCCCTTTAGGGCCATTAGATTCGCTGTCGTCAAACACGAATAATAATGAAAACGCGGAAGAGATAAAAGGATAAAAGTAAAGGTGACATATTGGTTTGTCGATTGTGTGTTGTTTCAATCGGCCATCACCTCTGATGTATATAAGAGGCGATAAAAAGACTCAAATCCCGTCCAAAGAGTCAAATTTTAATCTAATTCGAATTGATAAGGCCGGAACTTCCAGGCTCCAGATGTATCAAATAGTCTTCTTGCACTGATTTTGGAGGTTGCATACGATCTCGGCCTAAGATGACCCCCCCAAAAATGTATTTTCCTCAGTGAGGCGAATAACTTTTATTTTACGCACTGTTCCACCTGAGATGATCTTGTGGTTGTATTTCTGTGAGCAAATTGGTAAAAAGAAATACAAACCCAGTTTTTTGTGTGCACCACACACAACTTTTTTTTTGTAAATCCCGGAACTTTTCGTGTTACCTCGGAACTTCCGCGGCAAACTTCTGCACCGCGCCGTTTTAGCTCTCGAGGTTGGCATATGACCTTGGATGGAGATGTAAAAAAAAAAGCAAAGTTGAAAGTTGTTCACTTCGACAACACAAGAAAATTCAGTTTTATGACCTTTTCATTTGATGTCACTACATGCATCTCCAAACTTGTCATAATATTTGTGTCCCAGCTTCGATTTGGGCTATCTTTACATCCATTCCTATATTCTCGGAGAGAGCGACACAATGATGAACTCCAATTCCTAAATTGACCTCATCTTATTATGGGTTTAAACCATCTTTGTGATCATGTCATTCTTTAGCGTCAACACCGCGACAACACCTATACACGGAGTACAGTGCAATTGAGCATGCGTATCAATGAATCAACGTTACTACTCACGGGGCAACCAAGCAATGGAGCCGGAGTCTAGATTATCGGAGTGACTCGCGTTCTTTGTTGCAGCTAGTTACTACTCCCTCCGATTCATTTTAATTTGCATATAAAATTTGTCTGAAGTTAAAGTTTGTAAAGTTTGTCCAACTTTCCAGAAAGAAATATAATATTTGTAATAAAAAAATCAATATCATTACATGTATTATGAAATTAATTTTCATACTATATAGCTTTAATATTGTAAATGTGATATTTTTCAGATGCATTTGGTCAAAAATTGGTGTAGTTTGACGTCAAACAAATTTTATTTGCGGAGTAAAAGGAAACGGAGTAGGAAGAACTAGTCATAGGGCATGGGAGCACAGACTACGACTATAGGACTCGCGGGAGCCGTCGGCGACGGGCGAGCCCATGCTCTCTGACCAGCGCACCGCACCCGGAAAGGGAGCAGGACTATTAAATGTACGTGTCAGCCCGACTGTGCACACAGAGTTTGCATTGTTCCGTTCGCCAGCTAGAGACGCTACACTAATAAGTAGCCGCTGTGCGTTGGACTTTGGGGTGGCATGCATGCATGCACATGCACATGCACATGCACATGCAATGCACGGCGACGTACGGCAGATCTGGATGTCGATGTGCGCAGTACCCCAGTACTACCGGGACGTATAGCGCGCACAGTCTGAGGCTGTACAGTTGTGCAGTGTAGTACTCCGGCGTCGCAGTGTACCGTAGTACGTGGCAGCACCGTTTGCGTGATTCCCAACAGTGCGTGGACAGCGTGGTGAGTTGCGTGACTGGCCCACACGTCACGCGTGGTGCCAGGCGTGTGACGCGCGATCATGCGTTACAGATGGATGGATGGTTGGTGGTGCTCCGTGCCGCGCCAGCGCCAGTACCGGAGACGCCGTGCATGCAGGGTGCGCCCCGCAGAATGGTCGGTCGGTGCGGCGCCTTTACGGAGCGGACGACTGTTAGAACGAGGAACGCAGCTGCCCCTGCCCATGCACATGCCCGACAGCACTATAGTACTACTCCCTCCTTTAAGGCCTAATGTGTTTTCTAAGGCTAAGTTTGATCAAATGTTAGAGTAATAATATATGACATGCAATTTACACAAAGCATACATTCAAACTCGTATGCGAAAGGAGCTTTTAATGATACAATTTTCACATTATACATGTCATGTATTACTATTTTTTGTCAATAGTTAAAGGCGGTCTTAAAAAACGGATTAGGCCTGGAAGAATGGAGTACTGTGGATCGTGGCTGCCGACGCCGCTCGATGAGCTGGTTTGGTGATGTGTGTGTGCGCGCGCGCCAAATAAGCTCCTTGTTTGCATTGCATGTGCTTGCTTGATCGGCGCTGAATTAACTAGTACGTACCCCGTCCGTCGCTTGGACCCAGATCAATCATGGAGGGCAGTGCTCCGTCAGAGCTACACGAGGGCGGCCACTACTGTGCGCTCTTTCCGTGACCAGCAGGACGAGGCTGCTATCTAGATCCGGTTCTGCAGGGCGCGTCTTGAATTCTTGATCACTCGCTTGGCGTTTTCACAAGATGTGGAGCCGAACGTGATGCCACCGGTAACCTGCCCCTATTTATTGAATTCAGCTGTTATCCGGCCCAGCGAGCTTTGATTCGCGCGTCCCCGTTGCGATCCTTTTTCTTTGGCGGTAGCCGTACGTACGTTGGGATCGCATCACGCAATCTATTTGTTTGGTCGCCGCTACCAAGCTGTTCGTAGCGTACTTTTGACCGCAATTACCGCTTCTTTGGGTGCTGTAGATTGATCTTTGGGACGGCCCTGCATGGATGGATCGTCGACCGTGAATTATCTCGCCGGTCAGTTGCCCAACGTGCAGTGGCGTCACGTGTCCTCCCACCGGAGTGCCGCTTCAAGTCATGGCTTTTTCCCCAACCGCAAACGCGGACGCGTATAAAACCTCCCTCCCTCCCTCCGTATAGGCCTCCACGCCCACGACCGTCTCCTCATCCGTTTCCCTCTCCTCTCTCTCTTCCTTCGCCAAACCAGAAAGCTAGCACGCCGTAGTGGTTGGCCATGGCCGTGCAGGCGCAACACCTCTCCCACGCCTTCCCCCACGACCTCCACGCCTACAACAGCGTCAGTGCTCTGGAGGACGAGATGACGGGCGGCTCCCTCTTCTTCCCCGAGAACCTCAAGCGCGGGCCGGAACTGGACGCTGCTGGGAACACGCTGTTCGGCGACGTTCCGCGCGTCGATCCCACTTGGCACGACAATACCACCCGCAGCCACGGTATAGTGCAGAGGAAGCGGGCGCGCGTCGTGCCGGAGGCGCCTTCATACTTGGAGAATCAGCGCGGGCAGGGGCGTGTGCCCGTCGGTGATCTTCTGACCAGGGCGGTGGGCTCCGGCACGGCGTCAACCAGTGGGAGAATGATCAATGCCGCCGGCCCGCCGCAGGACCTGCTCTCGCAGCTGTACCGTCAGGGCATGGAGATCGATGCAGTCCTACGACTCGAGGTATGTACCATCTTGTTCATGCACGCACCGTTTCTCTTTCTATCTTGGTGATTGGGCTCGAGTTCTTGGTTTGATTGCACGGTGTATTGATTCGAGGTGATTCTGATGGACGTTCTGCAGACCGACCGCATGCGCGCGGGGCTGGAGGAGGCGCGGCAGCAGCACGTCACGGCGCTGGTATCGGCGGCGGAGCGTGCTGCGGCGAGGCAGCTGCGTGCCGCGGAGGCCGCGCTGGAGCTGGCGCGCTGCCGCAACGCGAAGCTGTCAGAGAGGCTCACCCAGATTTGCGCCGAGGGTCAGGCGTGGATACGCGTCGCCAAGAGCCACGAGGCAGTCGCTGCGGGCCTCCAAGCTACACTCGACCAGCTTCTGCAATCCCCTTGCGCTGCCGTGGCCGCCACCGGAGCGGATGGAGACGGCGACGCCGAGGACGCGCGGTCCTGCTGTTTCGAGACCCCCGCCGGCGACGACGCTGCGGCATCCAAGGCGTCGGCGGCGGCGTGCAGGGCTTGCGGCGAGGGCGAGTCGTGCGTGTTGCTGCTGCCGTGCAGGCACCTGTGCCTCTGCAGCGCGTGCGACGCCGCCGTGGACACTTGCCCGTTGTGCGCGACCACCAAGAACGCGTCGCTCCATGTCCTGCTCTCGTGATTGAAGGAACCAGTGGCCGCCTCCGAAACGGTTTGCGACAGGAAAGTCAGCAGGCCTCAGCAGGCTTGATCAACTTGCCCATGTTATCAATCTACAGTGGGTTCAGTTTACCGAAGAAGTCGCGGTGCTTCAAGAATTTGGCAGCAGGTCACGTGGAATCTCACCTCTCTATAGAGACCCGCGTCTAAATGTACAAGTGGTTCCTGGAGTTTTGCAGAGCATATTACTTTCAGTAGCTGCATGAATTAGCCAGAAAAACAAACTGTTGTGGGTTTGTTATTTCGGACAAGAATGGCAGGAACTGAATGCAATTTCAAATAGAGCGCCCTAGTTTGCTTTTAGCGTTTTCGTCTTCAAGTAGGATTAGAGTGTATTTTGTTTAGGATTTTGATGACCTGCGAACGTTTGCTGGCACGACATATGGCAAATCGAACGTTTCCATAACAATTTATATTGTCGAGGATAACGATTTTCTTTAGTGAGCAATGACAAATTCGGCTTGTTCTATTCTTTGCTAGGATTTGCCATGCTTGCTCGTCATCCTCGCCGCCAGGGGCGAGCCCACGTTAGCCCAGCAGGTAGCACAGGACACCGGGTAAAAATCTCTCTTACCTTATAAATATAGAGCCCATATACAATGGGACACCCCTAAATTTCCTACAAGGACACCCGTACAACTAGGCTTCATCCAACATAGCGCAAGTGCAGCCCAGCGCCCCAGGCCCCAGCCTAGGATGAAAGCCACGGAGGCCCAGTCCAGCCTTTCCAGGGATGCGAGCAGTACATCGATCGATCGATACTGCCTTCGGCCGGCCCTTCGCCTCGCCTGTTCGTCTGCTCGACTGCGCTTCATGCCCTTCCTATTTCGCCTCTGTACTCGCCACCTATCGGCAGATCGCGGCAAGTCGCCGAATCAGTGAAGAAAAGAAGGCATAGGTACCCTGCATCTGATCCCCAATTTGATGTGCCTCTGCCTCAGCCTCTATTTATAAATCTTGATCTAATTACTGCTTTGTTTCCCTAACCCTAGGGAATTAGGGGTACTCGATAATACTAGAGATTTTGGCTGTATTGGGTAATTGGACTATTTGAGATCAGGGTGTTTGAGATAATTGTGCAACCAGTGGAGACGGCTGGAAGCACCGGCACCATGTCAAGTATGTTTTATATGACAAGTATTAATATTATGTATGTACACATGATTCATAGTTCTTTTCTTTCATGCAAATTTTAATTATCTGAATAAATTACAAATTTCAGGAGAGGCTCAGTTCATGGAAAGGTTTCTAAAAAAGAGGAGAACCTCGGTGCAAGATGAAAATGTTGGTCCGTCACACGAAAATAATCAGAATGATGGCTCGGTCCCGACACAATCGGATAGACAAATTGATGCCTCAACACATGAACAGATTGATGTTCCGACCCCGCCATCATCACATGGACAAAATGATGCCTCCACACATGAACCTAGTTCTGCTAATACTACAAGAAATTCCTTTGAAGTTGAAGAGCTCAATTGGGAAGAAGAAATTCAATTTGATCCAGGTAAAAGGAGAAGCATAGATGAGTACCATCCGAATCAGAGAGATATGGTAAGAAGGAAGTATTTGGCCAATGGCCCTTCTCAACCTCGTACTGCAGATTTTGAAGTGACAGAAATATGTGGTAAAGATAGAAGGTTCGTTCGGGAATGGTTTGATGAGTTTGAGAGCTGGCTTGAGTATAGTGAGTCCAAACGAAAAGCATATTGTTTTTGTTGTTTCTTGTTTAGACCGCACAAGAAGAAAGAAGCTGGATATGATGCATTTGTTGCAAATGGTTGGTCAAGTTGGAATAAGAAATATAGATTAAGGGAGCATGTAGGAGACATCAATAGTGCTCACAACCAAGCAAAAAGAGATTGTGATGCTTTGCTGAAACAAAAGCAACACATTTATGTTGCTCTAAACAACCAAAGTAACGCTGAGAGGAATGCTTATTATACTCGACTAAATGCCTCAATTGATGTTACTAGAGTGTTACTGAAGCAAGGGTTGCCTTTCCGTGGCCACGATGAGTCTGACGAGTCTCTCAATAAAGGCAATTTCAAGGAATTTCATGCTTATACAGCGGAGCAGAATCCAGAGGTAAAAAAAGTTGTGGCCCATAATGCTCCAGGTAATAATCAGTTGACTTCTTCAAAGATTCAGAAGGACATAGTTGAATGTTTTGCAAAGGAGATATTGCATTCTGTTCTTCGGGAAATTGGCAATGATGTATTTTCTTTGCTGGTTGATGAGTCAAGGGATGTGGCTGGTAAAGAGCAAATGGCGGTGGTGTTGCGGTATGTTGGTAAATGTGGAAGTGCCATAGAGACATTAGTTGGCCTTACTCATGTGAAGGAGACAACTTCCAAGTATCTCAAGTCTGCCATTGATGATTTATTTGCAGAATATAAGTTAAGTTTCAAGCAAGTTAGAGGGCAAGGATATGATGGTGCGAGCAATATGAGAGGTGAGTTTAATGGCTTGCAATCCTTAATCATGAGAGAGAATAGCACATCATATTATGTTCACTGTTTTGCACATCAGCTTCAGTTAGTTGTTGTGGCTGTTGTTCGGAAGCACAAATGCATTGGTAATTTTTTTGATATGATCTCATTCTTGTTGAATGTGGTCTCTGGATCTTCAAAGAGAAAGGACTTGATTCGAGACAAATATAAAGAACAAGTGTGTGAAGCTTTAGGTTGTGGACTACTAAAAAGTGGTACATGATTAAATCAAGAACTAGCTCTTCAAAGACCCGGAGACACTCGATGGAGTTCTCACTACAGACTCTTAAGAGTTTGATTGATATGTTCCCTACAGTTGTCAAAGTGCTAGAATATGTGGAAGAAGAAGACAAGGATGACACAAATAGAAGGCAGGCATGTGGTCTTCTTGTTTATTTCCAGTCTTTTGATTTTGTGTTCTACTTACAACTTATGTCAACTATATTGATAATCACAAACACATTATCATTGGCCCTACAACGCAAGAATCAGGACATTGTGAATGCCATAAATTGTGTGAATTCAACCAAAGCCTCCTTGAATGATCTAAGGGGAAATGGATGGGAATCTGTCCTACAAGAAGCATATGTCTTTTGTGACAAGCATGACATTTCCAAGTTGGAAATGGAAGACCAATATGTGAATACAAAGAAGCCACGACAAAAAACAGGTATCACTAATAGGCATCATTATGAAGTGGATTGTTTTAATGATGTTATTGATTGGCTGCTTCAAGAACTTGATAATCGCTTCAATGAGAAAAATTCGGAACTACTTGTTTGCTCAGCGGCTTTGAGCCCAAATGAATCATTTCGTGATTTCAACTTAGAGCATTTGATGAGTCTAGCTAAACTTTATCCAAAAGATTTCGATGATGGAGAACTGAGGGACCTTAGACATCACCTTCATCTTTACATTGCCGATGTCCGAGCAGATGATCGCTTCTCTGGTTTAAGTAATATTTGTGAGCTCTCTCAAAAAATGGTGGAGACAAAAAAACATATTGTCTATCCCTTGGTTTATCGACTTTTGAAGCTAGCACTAGTATTGCCTGTTGCCACTGCTACAGTTGAGAGATCTTTTTCAGCTATGAGAATTGTGAAGACATATTTGCGCAATCGTCTTGGTGATGACTCCTTGAAGTACAACCTTATTTGTTATGTGGAGAAAAGCGAAATGAGGAAGGTTACTAATGATGCGGTAATTGATCGTTTTGAAGCCATGAAAGAACGTAGGAAACCATTTTAGGAAGGTAATGGTTTTAACTTACTTATTATTACACAACTATAATTAATATGTTACTTAGTGGTTTTGTTTTTTTATTTGTAGGCAATCAAGATCTGATGTTGCATTTTCTCGTCGTCGGTTATACTTTATTCATAATTTGGACACTTTGATTTTTCTTTGATGATCAATTTCCTACGATCAACTAATATTTCAAGTGAAACTCTTTATTTTGGATCATTGGTAAGCATATTCATGGTTATATCGTATTCTAGGTATATTGTATTGTTAAATGTGTTATATTTAGCTATATTAGTACTTGGTATCCAAATATATATGATAGACGTGGGACCCCGGGTAATTTTTGTCCTGGGTCCGCCCCTGCTCGCCGCAACATAATTTGACATGAAAAAGGTAGGATTTGCGATGCTCAACGTTAGTTCTTTTTTAACCTTTCCCTTTGTTCATGGCATAGTTTTCGATTGTTGTGGGCACCTCCAATCAAGGAACCAAGGATAGTCATTTTCTGTGTTTGGTTACAGAATCTATAATTAGATCCAAGAGGACCCAAAAACGCTACTCAACCGGACCTCCTGGTGCCCTTCAAACCAGATCTGTTGACTGGGAGGTCGCCGCCTGCTCAAACCAGACCCAAGAGGAGATTGTTGTTCGGCTTGCGATCCGCCGGTCCCGGGTTGATACCCAAGCTTCCCTGCCCGAGCCATTTTGGGCTTGGATCCAATGGTGATGATGTGTCCATCAGCAACTCTAGGCTCGTGTCTGCGATGTCACCACTGCAGGTGCATCGAATGGAGGTCCAGGAGCGTTGTGAACCTCTACCTCGTTAGCGAACCGAGCTTTCACTCCGTCGGCGAGAGAGGCTCCGTGGATCCCCAGGTTGGGTAGTTGTCCCAGCATCGCCGGTCTTGGAGTTCAATGCTAATGGCGCCAATGAATAAGGCCACGGAATGTCCAAGGTCGAGGCACATCATGCCCACGGTGAGAGCGCTAACGCATGCCGCACCATGGAGGACGTAGGATGTAGCCGGATCCAAGAGAAGCAGCAAGCCCAGACGGGCCAAGCCCATGCGTCAGTGCCCTCACAACCTTCCATCGATGAGGACATCGACGGTGACATGTCCGACACATCAAGCTTCGGCGCCGAGAAGATTCACCTTGACACATTCTAGTGGGTGATTATAGAAAGGCTTAGTGCTTCGATAGTTGTAAGTAGTTGTTTTTTTGAAAAAAATTATATTTAGACCATATTTGTTTTCTTGCTTAGATTTGCAATGTATATAAGATTGTAAAATTGAACTTAAAGTGTAATAAGATGTCAACAATTATTCAGCTAGTGGTTTTGATGTTTAAGTAAGAATTGCCTGATTTGCAATGTATATTAAGACCGTGCAATTAAACCCAAAGTGTAATAAAAATTTAGCACCTCTTATCTGACTTGCGTGTTGACTTCTAATTCAATGGGGTCACTTTATGATAATTTGATGTTCTTGGAGGAATGGTACTGACAGTTGTCGTAGGGGGTCGTTCTTTTCTTTTTCTTCCTTCTGCCGACCTTGGTAACAAGGAAGGAAAAGAAGAAACGACCATCACCGACTCTCGAAATACCCATGAGGGCGATTGTTGAGAGCTAGTTGAAGTATGCCCACTATTGTCATAGGGGGTCACTGTTGTACTTCTCCTATGAGACAATGGTAAAGTAGAAGGGGAAGTACATTACTGACCATCACCACAGATGAAATACTCGTGAGGAAGAGCCCACCATATATATACACCACCACGTGAGAGATGAGAGTTGTTGAAGGGAGCTTCGATGGACCAAAAGTCAACTCACATGTCTAATGATTAATTGATTAATTACTGTCAATCCAGTGACAATGTAGGTGCCGTCATCTGTTCTGCTATATCTTTTATACATGTTTGCATAATTTGTTGGCTCTTGAGTCCCATTGTGGGATCCTTCCGTGTCTAGTATTGTTCCACGATTGTAATTAATTTAATTGCATGCTCCTTCTGTGTTGATTTTTTTAGGACGTTCGCCATTGAGTCCATGCCTCCTTCGCCAGGCCTCCCCTACCACACCATCATCCTCCAGTCCTCCACGAGAGGATCCGCAAGGGCCTCCTCAATGGGTTATGCATGAGCAGTAAGGACTATGTACGCAGTAGACAGATGGCGGGAGTGCAGGAAGGAGCTGAAGAAGATGGAGGCTCTCGCACATGAGAGCACAAACATGGCGGAGGACTTGCAAGTTTGCAAAAATCGCATGCTTAGTGAATTGAGAAATGCAGTAGGCGTAGTACGATTAGTGGCCAATGATGATGAGCGTGCACGGATGCCGGATCAGAGCAAACCATATATTTTCCTGAGATGGCCACAATATGAGATGAAATCACCAATTCGGGTTCAGAGAGCCCAATGGGGATGTATGATGGGGCTAATGCCACCAAAAACACCCAACCCACCACCATGGGGGACGGATATGCCACAACCAGCACCGGTCGTATGACGAGTAGGGGTTTCGAGAGTGCAGCTTTGAGAACATTACTATTTAGTATGCATTTTAATTAAGTGTGTTGAACTTATGTTAGATAATGTTCAGCTATATTTTGCTATCCCAATAATGTGTCATGGAAGCATAATTAATCTTTTGGCTGATAAAATCTACCATGGCACCATATTGGGCAACGCAAGTGGCAGAAAACATAGTTAGCAAAAAAATACTACTATGGTATTATCTACTGCTATTTGTACTAGTTAATTAAATGAGTTGTATATTTGCACTGTGTGGTAGAACTTGAATGAAAGCTACCAATTGCACCTACAGGGTTAAATTACTTTGTTTGGCAGCAAAATAGGATCAAAATGCTGCGAAAAATACAAATAGTTTTTTTAATTTAGGAAATTAAAATCAACATCATGTAAGAGGAAACCACGGCTGCTACTTTAATTCTTGATTAGCAGCGTTCGTCGGGTGGACACACAACTACTGCTTTACGAGTTAGCAATGCTTTGCATCAAAAAAGTTACTAAAGTAACACACACACTAGCGGCGTCTGGTTGGAATGTTGCTAGCTATCACAGACTAGCAGCGTCCAGCCAGCGCACTAGAAGTCTGAACTCACCTGTGGCGTCATACTAGCAGCGCGCACTGGGAACGCTACTAGTCATCACTACTGAACGCCGCTAATTAGGGGTTTCCCGACTAGTGATCTAGATTCTGAGATGGGAGGGGTCTACACAAAGAGGAAAGGAATCCCTCCCGGGTGCGCCGACCTAGGGGGTAGGAGGAGCCCTTTACTACTTGTGAGTTGCGTTGGAATTTTTGCCGAAGAAGATGGGTGAAGGAATATAGTAGCTGATAAGTATTTCCCTCAATGAGAACCAAGGTTTATCGAACCAAAAGGAGAACCACAAAAATCTTAGTGATCAGTACCTGCACACACAAGAGCAAATACTTACACCCAACATGGGCAAGAGGGTTCTCAATCCCCTTGAACTCATTTCCTGTAAGGAACAAATCTAGTTGTGGTACATAGATAAATTGCAAAACAAAGGAAAGGTAAAAAAATTGCAGCAAGGTATTTTTGGTTTTACTAATATGATAAAGATAGACCCCGGGGCAATAAATTTCGCTAGAGGTTTCTCTCTCGAATAAATAGCATACAGTGGGTAGACAAATTATTGTTGGACAATTGATAGAAAAGCGCATAGTTATGATGTTATTCATGGCAATGATCATGTATATAGACATCACGTTCGTGATAAGCAGTAGACCGAAATGCTTCCGCATCTACTACTATTATTCCACCAATCGACCGCTATCCAGCATATGCATCTATGGTATTAAATTCATGAAAAAATTTCATGAAAAACAGAGTAACCTTTAAGCAAGATGACATGATCTAGACACAATAAAACCAAGCAATATCATTAAACCCCATCATTTTACCCTTAATGACAACAGTACAAATACGTGGCTCGCTACCCCTTCTGTCACTGGGTGAGGACACCGCAAAATGTCACAAAGCACCTCTCGCACTGAAGATAAATCAATCTAGTGGCCAAATCAAATGGATAGATCGAAGAGAATTACAAAACTATAACAATGATGCATAATAAATTCTAGAAATGACTCAGTTACTTTCAATAAATAATCTGATCATAAACTCACAATTCATCGGATCCCAACAAACAAACCGCAAAAGAAGATTACATCGGATAGAACTCCATGGAGATCATGGAGAAATTTGTATTCAAGATCAGAGAGAAAGGAGAAGCCATATAGCTACTAGCCATGGACCTGTTGGTCTGTGGTAAACTACTCACACAACATTGGAGGTGCAGCAAGGATGATGTAGAAGCCTTCCATGATCGATTCCTCCTCCGGCAGAGTACCGAAAAATGCCTCCAGATGGGATCGCAAAATAAGAGAAGCTAGCTTGCAGCAGTGGAAAAAGTGTTTCAGCAGGCTCTCTGTTGGTTTGGGATTATTTGGGAATTTATGGAGTTGGAATCAGGTCAAATGGAGTTGCATAGGACCCATGAGCTCAGAGGTGCCCCCCTAGGGCGCGCCGGGTGAGTTCGTCGCTCTCTCGTAGATCTTCTGGCCTCCTCCCAAACGTTCTTGTGTCCCTTCTGGTTCAGAAAAATCACCTAGAGTTTCATTGAGTTTGGACTTCGTTTGGTATTGATTTTCTGAAAAGCGAAAAACAAGCAAAAAACAACGACTGGCACGGGCAACTGAGTTAATAGGCTAGTCGCAAAAAATGATATAAAATTGCATATAAAGTATCCAAGATTGGTAATATAATAGCATGAAACAATCATAAATTATAGATATGTTGGAGACGTATCAGCATCCCCAGGCTTAATTACTGCTCGATCTTGAGTAGTTAAATGATAAAATAGAATTTTTAATGTTTAATGCTACCTAGCATGTCTATCATGTAATCTCTTTATGATATAAATACTGAGAATCGATGAAGTAACTGATAACAACATAATAATATCCATGTATATAAGAAACATGATCATTACTTTTTTCAAAAAATATGATGCTTGTTGACCCACAAGTATAGGGATCAATCGTAGTCCTTTTGATAAGTAAGAGTGTCGAACCCAACAAGGAGGACAAGGAACTAAAGCCCAAAACCTTTAGTCCTGGTTTGTTTATGAATCGGGATAGAAGGGGCTTCACGTGGCCGCTGCGGGGCGCCTAGGCAGGAGGACCTTTAGTCCCGATTGGTAACACCAACCGGGACCAAAAGGCAGCCACACGTCAGCAACTCACATGCGCTGGGATTTTTGTTTTTTATAGGGGGGGTTTAGGGGTTTTGGAGGGTTAATTTAGCGCTGGGATTTCGACACGCTAGCTAGTAAGCAAATGAAGGATCATTAATTACACAAGATCGTCATGAACATATACGTACAGAGATAAGTGACCTCTCTTTCTCCGAGATTGGTCGAACAACAAGTTTTCGTATATCTATCCGACGCTACTACATATATACAATATAACATCTCTTACAATCCCTAACATCTAAAATCCATGTCAACTTCCACATGGAATTCTCCGTATTTATGTATGACGTGGTCAAGAAAAAATCCCGCTAATTCCTCTTGAATTGCTTGTATGCGATTATGTGGTAGGAGTTCATCCCGCATCTGCCCCAACTAATTTAAAGAAGGGGGTCAATACATATATATGAATGAAACTCAACACAATTGATGGTAATAAAATAAAATTGTGAATATTGTTTACGTACTTCATATTGTTCATCAGAGTAGCCCCGCTCAGGGGTCGAGTTGTAGATGAACTCGCAAATGTAGTATCCACATAAATTATTCCCGCCTTCCTGCCACAAGTACTTTACGAGAAATAGAGTTCAATCAAACTGATAATCAAGCATGATAAATGGTATTGATGAAACTAGAATCAATGAGAGATGCGCGGAACTAGCTAGTTCTACTTACTTTGGGGTGTGTAAATCACAGCTCCCTCTGCAGACCCGAAACCATGCCGGTGACTTTTTCCAAACCCTGCCATGCAAAGGAAATGATTACTTGATATCAGCAAATGAACAAAAGTTGCCGATATGGTGTGATAATGATTGACTGAACGTACTTCTGAAGCATTGCAGTCATGTTCGCATAATCCTGGGGATCTTTACGTCTTGAATCTAAGACAGTTACTATCCCCCCGTCAAGCTTAATCTCTAGCAGAATAAAGTGGAAGCTACGCACACATAACTCATGAATTACATTACTATAACCTCGAGTAAGCGAACCCAGATATGCACAAGACAGTAACACTCACTTGAACTTGTAAGGAAAGAGTATTTTAGCTCTGATTTGATGTCGAACTAACGATTGTAGCAAGTTGTCTTCAGTATCTTTGACTCCCTTTTTAAGCGACCATTCATTTATGGTATTGGGATTAATGAACCCAATGTCATAGATTTGTCCTTTTTTGCATTCGATGATCTTCAATCTGCATAATATAGTGAGGATAATTATATATACATGCAATGGAAGAGCTGAGGTATAGAGGCTTAATTACAGAAGTAATACTTATAGACAGTAGAAAGTCATGATTTGTTTGTCGAGAGCGTCTTGATTGAATAACTGAACTAACTCCACAAATTAAACAGGCAACAACTCAATTCCAATGAGGTCATACTCATCTTTAATTGTCACCATCATACTATCCTTCCCAGACTTCTTGCAGGTATCCATGTACCATTCATGCATTTGCATCATCATTGTTAGAGGAGGAGGATCAGGTTTGACGAGAGGCTTCCCGTACTCGCATCTGAAGATCTCTACTACCTCTAACGTTTCAAACTCTACATCATCGCTCAGGTAATCACCATGATTGGTACCGGGCAATAGCCCCGGATGATTAGCGACGATATTGCTAGACACCTTGAGCCGGGGGCACGATTGCTTCGCCTGTTCGCCGAGCTGGGGAATTGTTTTCCCACTTCTTTGTTGTGCTAATCTTGCATCACTGGAAGTACTTCCCGACCGCCGCGCATCTTCATATGTCTTTTTAATACAGCGGACATAGTTGGAATCCAGCGGAGGTGGTGGTGGTCGCTTCAGGGCATCCAGAGTGCGCTTCGCTTTCACCGGATCTACCATTTCCTTCAGAGGTGGAGGTTTCCGTGCAAAATGGCCCTCCACTTTGGCTGCCACGATGTCATTGGTTTCCTTGTTAGTCCTCTCATATGGTAACTTTTTCCGAGCCTTGAGACATGGACCGTATTTGAATTGCTTCCCGCCTCTGTTTGTACTGCTAGGCACCGGAGCGGCAGCGTCTCTCTTCCATCGTGGTGAGGCTGCGGAGTCCGTTGACATGCCTGAAGAGGAGGAGTGCTTCGACATGCCGGAGGAGGCGGAGGAGGAGGCAGAGTGCCCTCACTAACCAGAGGAGGCGGAGGAGGAGGCGGAGTACCCTAATCACTCGCCGGAGGAGGAGGAGGCGGAGTGCCCTGACTCGCCGGAGGAGGATGAGGAGGAGGCGTCCAGTTTGGAAGCTTCATCTACTCCTTCCTACATAGATAGGTATTCTTTAAAGTAGCTCCCAGATGAATGTGTCCTTCACCTGTAGGGAAGTCAAGCTCCAGCTCCTCAAATCCCTCCATTATTTCATCCACCATCACAACAGCATAGCCATGTGGAATCGGACGGCAATGAAAAGTTCCCTCAGCTTGAGGAGGTATAACAGAGCCGACCGCCGCCTTGAAAGTCAGGTTTTGGCATTTTGTCATTAGGTCGCAATTTTCAGCCTCTGTGATACTATCCACGGGGTATCAAGGAGCCATGAAATCAGGCTGAACGAGCTCCGTGGAAGCCACCCTGCTTCTCCGCTGAGATGGTGGGGTAGCTTCTGGGGCAGTGTCAAAGCAAGGATCTTCGTGCCACTGAGATGGTTGGACAGTAGCTCACTGGCTCTCAAGTTCCTCTAGCGCTGCTATTCTTGCATTGGGCTTCTCCATTTCGCCCACTTCCACTTTCCTCTTTCTCTCTCGGCTTCTGTAACCACCCCTGCCGGGAAACCCATGCGCCCATGGAACGGAGACTGGTATGCCTCGTGTTCGTCTAGGGTGCTTAAGATTCCCGAGGGCCTCTTTCAGCTCGTCCTTCTCTCTGTCGGGAATGAACATCCCTTCCTGGGCTGCCCTAATATATTTCTGAAGCTTCTTGATGGGTATTGCAAGTTGCTCGTCCATCCAACGGTAGTCCCCTGTTTTTGGGTCCAAAGTTCCCCCAACCTCGAAGAACAAAGTCCTTGAACGATCTGGCCAGTTCAATGTCGCTGGTTGGACCCCTTTAGCAAGCAGGTCTTGCTCAGCTTTGTTCCACAACGGCCGGGCTTTCTAGTAGCCACCTGGCCCCGTGTGATAGTGATACTTCTTCCTTGGAACACTTTTCTTGTTTGTTAGTGACCTTTTCAAACCCTTCTTCGATTTCTTGTAGGCCACAAATGTGGGCCAGTGATCTCTTAGCTTCTCCTATCGACCGGTGAATTCTGGATTCTTCCCTTTGTCGACAAACTTTATGGTCAACTCTTTCTTCCAGTTCCTTAATAGATTTCCCACCTTAAGAGAAAACGCCATGACCTTTGGCTCTATAACTGGGTTATTCGGATCCTCCTCTAGCGGGAGGCTGAAATTTGTCATCAGCGAGGTCCAAAGATCACCTTTCAGTCTATCCTGGACATAAGAAACTTCGGGGTCATCCTTACTCTTATTCTATTGCTAGACATTGATCGGGATGTTGTCCCTAACAATAGATCTGCGCTGATGTACAAATGCGTCCTTGGTCCGCTTGGGAGCAATCAGTTGGCCTTCGTCTGTGATTTCTATGATCGTGAACCTTTCATCCTAACACATCCTTTTCTTCGGCCTCGTCTCTTAGGATGTTTGGCTCGATCCGGAGGGCTATAAAAGAAGAAAGAAGTGTTAATATGTGTACATACAAAACAATTAATGCATCCAATCAGCACAGGCTTAATTAATATATATACCTCGCCGGACTTTGCAATGGCTCCCTCCTCCATTCGGTCACCGGAGTCGTCATCATGATCTCCTTCCTCCAGCATTCGATCACCGGAGTCGACATGATCTCCTTCCTCCTCCATTGTTGGATCACTGGAGCCATCATCCTCTCCTTCCTGACCATCAATGTCGTTGAGAAACGACAAGGGATCACCTCCATCGCGGATTATATCCCTCAACAACTCTTCTTGTTCTAAGTCTCTGTCCATAGTTTCTGCAAATATTACAACATGGAAATATACAAACATGAGTGATGGATATATATATTAGTGGCAAACATAGACCTAGCTAATCACAACAATGAATCATATGCATGCATATATGAGCAATGGATTAGTCGCGGACCGCCTCTGTCATGCATGTCTGACGTCCCCCCCCCCCCATGTCGAAGTTATCGGGGTCATACTTTCAAGAGATGACACTTTGCAAAAAATAATTGCTATGCCTCGACAATGCTCTTTTAACTTGGTAAATTTGGGTGGCCTCGACATCGCTTCTAGGGTTTGGGGTGGCCTTGACAACGCTCTCTCAGTCCCGGTTTGGGTGGACTCGAGAGTTGGTTGGGCAAGAGGGGGTTGATCGACAATGCTCTTTCTTCGTCTAGGGTTTGGGGTGGCCTCAACAACTCATCTAGGGTTTGGGGTGGCCTCGACAACGCTCTTTCAGTACCGGTTTGGGTGGACTCAAGAGTTGGTAGGGCGAGAGGGGTTGATTGACAACGCTCTTTCTTTGTCTAGGGTTTGCGGTGGCCTCGACAATGCTCTTTCAGTCCAAGTTTGGGTGGACTCAAGAGTTGGTCGGGCGAGAGGGGGTTGATCAACGTCCCCCCTCATGTCGAAGTTACCGGAGTTCTCTATGAACAAATAAAAATTTCTATGAACTGAAAAAAAATCTATACACATCAATCCATCCATCCATATATATACATACATCAATCCATCCGTCTATATATATGGAAAAAGTTAACGAAAAAAATTCTATGAACCTAAAATTTTCTATGGACATAAAAAAATATATATACACATCAATCCATCCATCCATCCATATATAAATACATCAATCCATCCATCTATATATATGAAAAAAATTTAAATAAAAAATTCTATGAACCTAAAAATTCTATGAACATAAAAAAATCTATATACCATCAATCCATCCATCCATCCATATATAAATACATCATTCCATCCATCTATATATATGAAAAAAAATTAAGAAAAAAATCCATAAACTCGCAGGGGCAGGGGCGGCGGCGGTAGCGCAGGGCAGGGCGGCAGTGGCAGCAGCGCAGGGGAAGGGGGGCGGAGCTCACTACAGGGCTGTGATGACGAGCGTGCGGGCTCGGGGCAGGGCGTCGGCCTCGGGAGGGCGGCGCAGCAGCTTGGCGGCATCGGAATTGGGGCAGGACAACACAGCAGCAGCCTAGTGGCATCATCGTTGGCGTCGGGCAGGGCATCTGCATCGGGGCTGGGTGTCGGCGCCAAGAGAAGA
>NC_041383.1:454443290-454445067 GCF_002162155.2 Triticum dicoccoides
GGGGGGGATTTTCTAAGTCTTGGCTTATATAGGAACCCCCTTTAGTCCCGGTTTGTGGCACCAACAGGGACGAATGGCCCCCTTTAGTCCCGGTTGGTGCCACAAACCGGGACCAAAGGTCAATTTCCAGCAGCCCAAAGGTGGAGCACTGCTCCCGGTTGGTGCCACCAACTGGGACCAAAGGTGGGTATTGGTCCCGGTTAGTGCCACCAACCGGGATGAAAGGGGGGTGCTGCCGCGTCCAAAAGTTTAGTCCCACCTCGCTAGTTGAGAGGGGCTTGGAGTGGTTTATAAGCGCCGCTGTTGCTGCCCTCTAGAGCTCCTCTCTAATGTAGGCCTATAGGCCTAAACTCACTCACTTTCCCTATGGGCCTACTGGGCCTGTTGCGGGCCCGCGTCCTGGCCCAACTGGCGGTTGGGTTTCTAGTCGTATGCAGGCCGTGGTGGCCCAGTAGGTTTTAAAAAAAATCAGTATTTTTTTTGCTTTATTTATTTTCTTTTGTTTCTACTTACAGCTAAATACTTAGAGTTTTCGAGTGATTCATTTTGCTTTAGGTCACAAAAATTATAAACTTTCTGTGAGTGCCATTAGTTTACAAATTTGAATAGTTTAAATTTGAATTCTTTGAAATTTGTGTGAATCACTAGTTTGTGAATAACTTTACTTTTAAAATAGATTTTTGAGTGATTCTTCTTCCTGCTATTTAATATTAGTGTGTTTTATCATTATATTCAAATTCGTAATTTTTAGTTTATTTCAAATGGGTGTTTCAATCAAAAATAGATTTTTTTATTTTAGTTTGCTATTAGAGTTTCTAACAAAAAAATACTTTATGAAAGTTCTTTTTGCTATTAATGTTTTGAACAAAAAATACTTTGATAATTTTAGTTGCATAAATTTTATATAATTTTAGTTTCAAAAATACTAGAGGTTTATACAAGCTTTTTAGTTGATTCTTTTTGCTGTTGAAGAATATTATAGTTTTGTTTTAGTTGATCATAACATAATATTTTAATTGATTCTTTTTAGTTCATTCTTTTTACTATTACAGTTTTATAAAAGTTTTCTGGTTCATTCTTTTTGCTATTAGTTTATTCTTTGAGCTAAATGATCCTGAAATTGAAAAACACTACAAATGAACTCTGAAAAGGTTGAAAGTTGGTATGGTATCATCATTTCACCAATGTAGAATGTGCTAAAAAGTTGAGAGGGTCACAGAGAAAATTGGATGCACTTCGTGTATAGAATGGACAATCTCTTTCGAAGTATCAGGGTTTCGGACGAAAACTCATCTGTTACAAAAGGCATTTCATTTTTTGAACTTATTTGAACTCCAGACTTTTGTGTGTGTTCAAAATGCACCATTCAAAGCCACATCATAAATTTTCAACCCTTTCTGACTTCATTTGGTATTTTTCATGCATTTACTGATTTGTTTTGAGCTAAATGACCCCGAAATTGAAAAGCACTACAAATGAAGTCTGGAAAGGTTGAAAGTTGGCATGGTATCATCATTTCACCCACATAGCATGTGCAAAAAGTTGAGAGGGTTACGTCAAAAACTGGATGCACTTGGTGTACAAAATGGACAATCTCTTTCGAAGTATCTGGGTTTCGGACGAAAACCCATCTATTACAAAGGGATTTCATTTTTTAACTTATTTTCACTCCAGAATTTTTGTGTGTTCAAAATGCACCATTCAAAGCCACATCATCAATTTTCAACCCTTTCTGACTTCATTTGGTATTTTTCATGCAATTTACTATTTTTAGCTA